>NC_056736.1:535707788-535905288 GCF_019279795.1 Protopterus annectens
ACTTAAAATGCAAAGAAACTGGACTATCACAATTTTTTTAATATTCCTTACATGTTCCTGCTGTCTAAGTTTGAATGCTTTCTTGGTTGCCCCTACATAAAATAAGTCACATGGGCATTTGAGTATGTATACCACTCATTCTGTATTACAAGTATATCTATCAGTAGGTACAAAGCTAACACCATTAATCTTAAAAAAAACATTTCTGAACATATACATAACTCAAACAGCTCCCCACAGGGGAAGGTACCTGAAGTTGCAAGGGTCCTATAGGAATACTTATTTGGTACCTGAAAGTTACTCTGTACCACCATATATTTTACATTCTTGCGTCTTTTATAAGATATATAAGATATATAAGGAAAAGGACATAAGATGCTTGGAAAATTGTGATGCTGCAGCAAAAAAATTCCAATAATATTTAACCAAGTTAATTCCAACCTGTTGCATCTCTGTCAGAAATATGCAATGCTGTGATCAGTTCACCATTATACCACATACACCTATAGTCAGTATGTGTCTACTATCAGTGAACCATTATACCACATACACCTATAGTCAGTGCGTGTTTACGATCAGTGATACCATTATACCACATACACCTACAGCCAGTGCATGTCTACTATTAGTGGTACCATTATACCACATACACCTATAGTCAGTGCGTGTTTACGATCAGTGATACCATTATACCACATACACCTACAGCCAGTGCATGTCTACTATTAGTGGTACCATTATACCACATACACCTATAGTCAGTGCGTGTCTAAGATCAGTGATATCATTATACCACATACATCTATAGACAGCATGTGTCTACTATCACTGGTACCATTATACCACATACACCTATAGTCAGTGCGTGTTTACGATCAGTGATACCATTATACCACATACATCTATAGTCAGCATGTGTCTACTATCACTGGTACCATTATACCACATACACCTATAGTCAGTGCGTGTTTACGATCAGTGATACCATTATACCACATACACCTACAGCCAGTGCATGTCTACTATTAGTGGTACCATTATACCACATACACATATAGTCAGTGCGTGTCTACTATCAGTGGTACCATTATACCACATACACCTATAGTCAGTGCGTGTCTATGATCAGTGATACCATTATACCACATACACCTATAGACAGCATGTGTCTGCAATCACTGGTACCTTTGTACCACTCCTGCAACAGAAATGTCTGTGGCAATTGGCATGCCTACTGCAGACTACCTTCATGTGTCACTTCCCCACAGCAGCTCAGTGAGGACAATATGGGAATAGAATGTGGCAAAACATGTACCCTGTGATTTGTCTGTAAGACCTATGCTCACCCAGGTAATTCTGTAATGTGTCCATCAGAACACATCTACTACCTGCACCATTCATCAGGTAAACTTCCTCCACCCTACCCCTTTCTATGTGTCTATAAATTGTACTTCTGTAAGAGAAGGTGTTTAGTTTGACATATGCTTCTCTATCTCTGTTATCAACCTATGAGGGTACTCAGGTGATCCCTGACATTCAACAGTATTTCAGGTGGTCTACTGCTGTCAGGGTCTTTGCCCTGTATACCCACATTATCTGTTCTAGCCACTTTTTCCATCTATATCACTATATGCAGATTGCTGTTGAGTAAGGTTCATATTTCTATTCTGCATTCCTACCTGTCCCTGGCCTATATACCCTTACCACAGTAACTGTGTAACTCATTTCTGCTGTGTACCCCTTTCAATAATCTCTTTAAAAATCTACTTGGTACAGTGTAGCCAAACTGGTGGTACAATGAACACCCGAATGGCAATGGCAGCTTTTATCATTCTGATATAGTAATTATGTTAATGAAGCAATTTAGAAGGATTGTTTCTGAATCGCACATGTAGCGCAGTGCATTAGTAGCACTACAGTATGTTATAGGTCGTAAGATTACTTGTGACATGCATGGAAGACCATGAAACATTTTGTACATGCCTGGGTAGCTATATGTCATCCATATGCTTGTGGACCTCTACAACCCAGTCATCAGCCAAAGAGAGTGCAGTGGCACGTCAGTGTCATGATTTTTGGTGCTTTGTCATGCTAATATAAAGTACTTAAAGTGGCAGAGAAGTGCTACTGTTTGTGATGGGTGTGCAGTTTTCACATTCCTGATTCATGCATGTATACTGCAATTGTTTCACCGTACATTGGCATTGGGCTACAGTGCAGTGTCATGCTACCAGGTGATACTCATCACATGGTGACAACCACATGAGTCAATGTGTCTCTTTCCTCCTCATTTCAATATGACAAGTGACTTCCACTTTTGGAAGGGCTGATGTAGTTGCAGCAGGCAGACAAAATCTGTCTTCATCTACAGCATCTGTATCACTGGCAACAACTGCTTTGGGGCTCAAATGAGGGCCCTCATTATAAGGTGGATGTCTGGCACTGGTTTCTCAGGGTGATGAGTGATGTCAAAGCCATCACCCACACTTGCCAGCAGTGCTGGCATTGATACAGTGACTATGCTTACCTTCTCTACCAGAGAGGGGAAGTTATGGGAAGAGATCCTCCATCTACAGTATTTATGCCAAACTGATTATTTAGGGTATATATGTCAGCCTTATTGTACGCCCAGTAGCAGTTATTGATGATCGTAAGTATGATGTGCTTTTCTCTGTTGTCTGTTTTCAGCACTGTCGGTGATAGAGGAAAATGGACTGCTCTGCTAGAGGAGGTGGGCATGGCTGACCAGGTTTCAGGGTATATATAAAGTCACTTGCATAAATGAATATCTCTGTTTTGCCTGCTTAGCTGTATGGATTTGCGATGCTGATAACTGCATTGATACTTGGAGTTGTGCTTTGCTTTAGCTGCATCGGTGCTTATAGTAATGCTTTGCTTTAGTTGCATCAGTGCTTATAGTTATGATTTGCTCTAGCAGAATCAGTGCTTACAGTTATGCTTTGCTTTAGCTGCATCAGTGCTTACAATTATGCTTTGCTTTGCTTTAGCTGCATCAGTGCTTATGCTATACTCTATCTGCATCAGTGCTTATACTTATGCTTTGCTTAAGCTGCATCAGTGCTTATACTTATGCTTTGCTTTAGCTGCATCAGTGCTTATGCTATACTCTATCTGCATCAGTGCTTATACTTATGCTTTGCTTTAGCTGCATCAGTGCTTATGCTATACTCTATCTGCATCAGTGCTTATACTTATGCTTTGCTTTAGTGTCAGTGCTTATACTTATGCTTTGCTTTAGCTGCATCAGTGCTTATACTTATACTTTTCTTTAGCTGCATCAGTGCTTATACTTATGCTTTGCTTTAGCTGTGTCAGTGCTTATACTTATGCTTTGCTTTAGCTGCATCAGTGCTTATGCTATACTCTATCTGCATCAGTGCTTATACTTATGCTTTGCTTTAGCTGCATCAGTGCTTATACTTATGCTTTACTGTATCTGCATCAGTGAATATAGTTATGCTTTGCTTTAGCTGCGTCAGTGCTTATACTTATGCTTTGCTTTAGCTGCATCAGTGCTTATGCTATACTCTATCTGCATCAGTGCTTATACTTATGCTTTGCTTCAGCTGCGTCAGTGCTTATACTTATGCTTTACTGTATCTGCATCAGTGCATATAGTTATGCTTTGCTTTAGCTGCATCAGTGCTTACAATTATGCTTTGCTTTGCTTTAGCTGCATCAGTGCTTATGCTATACTCTATCTGCATCAGTGCTTATACTTATGCTTTGCTTAAGCTGCATCAGTGCTTATACTTATGCTTTGCTTTAGCTGCATCAGTGCTTATGCTATACTCTATCTGCATCAGTGCTTATACTTATGCTTTGCTTTAGCTGCATCAGTGCTTATGCTATACTCTATCTGCATCAGTGCTTATACTTATGCTTTGCTTTAGTGTCAGTGCTTATACTTATGCTTTGCTTTAGCTGCATCAGTGCTTATACTTATACTTTTCTTTAGCTGCATCAGTGCTTATACTTATGCTTTGCTTTAGCTGTGTCAGTGCTTATACTTATGCTTTGCTTTAGCTGCATCAGTGCTTATGCTATACTCTATCTGCATCAGTGCTTATACTTATGCTTTGCTTTAGCTGCATCAGTGCTTATACTTATGCTTTACTGTATCTGCATCAGTGAATATAGTTATGCTTTGCTTTAGCTGCATCAGTGCTTATACTTATGCTTTACTGTATCTGCATCAGTGCATATAGTTATGCTTTGCTTTAGCTGCATCAGAGCTTATAGTTATTCTTTGCTTTGCTTTACATGCATCAGTGCTTACAGTTATGCTTTGCTTTAGCTGCATCAGTGCTTATAGTTTTATTTTGCTGTAGCTGTATCAGTGTTTATAGTTGTATTTTGCTGTAGCTGTATCAGTGCTTATAGTTCCACTTTGATTTTACTTCACCAATGATATAGATGTGCTTTGCTTTAACTTCAGCCGTGCATAGATTTAGTTTGCAATATGTGAGGTTAAGCTTGTTCTTACAATGGTAATGTCCTTCTTACTGCTAGATATTCATGACATTGCCTTCATATTGAACAATGGACTGCCTTGGGTAGAACATTGCACTTATGGGTGTTGGTCTCTGAGCTGGTACTGTTCCATGCTCAAACCCTTCTGACAATACGCCTGTGCTCCACACCCCTTGTTAACTTCATATGTGTTAGTTTTTCTTGATTTTAGTTATTGTCACAAACCTGATGAAGGCTTTATTGCATTAGTTAGCTGAAAGCGATTTTAGTTAAAAGTCTTGTTATGTATTTCTTTTTATGTGTATATTATGCTTTTCTTAATACCTGATCTTGGAATGTGGGTTGCAAATAGATAGGCAGTATTTCCTTAACTAAGATTTTGATCTAATCAGTAATAGTGTGTGGGGGTTGGTACTTGCTGTTCTAAAATGCACTTTTACAGCCCTGTTTATATTGTTTGCCATGAATAGGCTGGTTTAAAATAAAACAATATGTATATGTTCCACACCTACTTCTAAGTATATAAAAGCTATATGTTAAAATATTTCTAATTTTTCGTTACTGAGGTTCACTTGCTTGTGACAAATAAAGGTTTGTTGATTGGAACACTACCTGGGTTTCATGATTTTTGGAAATTATTGTAATTGAGCTCATCAATGAAGTTTTAAGACCACTAGCTTCTCTGTTTTTTATTTTTATTTTTATCTTTTACAACCCATTCCACAACCTGCGCCTATCCATTTACACCTGGTAGTACATTTGTCAGGGTGTAGTATCACTATAGAGATTACGTGTCACATATGTATTAATATTGGTATTCTGAGATGGGTCTATATTATATAAGTGAATGCACAGAATTGTGAACGCTATCTAATCGACCAACAATCCCCGAAAACCCAAAATGTCGAACACACGGATCAGCGATTTTTTTCCCAGGGAAAATCACTGATCTGTAAAAAAAAATGAAAACACAAAATAAAGTGGGGGGCTTCACCCACCACAACCCCCTACTTAAATATACCAACTCCAAGATCGCACCACAGTGAACGAAATGGTTAAGGCCCCAAAACGGCCCAGTGATTTTCTTCCCTAGGAAAAAAAATCGCTGTTTCATGCTTTCAGTATTTTGCCATTTCGTGCAATGACATTTGACTAAACAGCATTCGCAATTCATTGCATTTGCTGAAATAATAGGGACCCTTCTGAGTAATGCCATACATTGTCTGCTGTTACTCTGGGCCACACATCGCAGCACACTGACTATGTAGTGTTTGATACTTGCCTGTGATCTACTCAAGGCTGTTCAGTTTCTTAGTACAGATTGAGTGTTTCTCCCTAGTTGTGGTGACTCAAGTTGACACCCATACACTATACTGCTGTTGTATACACAGATGACAAGATACCTCCCATCATATCCTGCTGTGTAGTACATAGTTCTGTTACTAGTGTTCTCAGTGCCTGTATATCATCCTTGTCTTGCCATTCCTCAACTAACTGTATTTCTTCTTTTAAAGGGCCTGCATCACAAACCAGTGTAGCACAATGGCTTGTAACACAAATAGTGACAACCACATATGTTTTCTTTTTCTTTCTAAGGTTGTCTTCTTTTAAATTTCATTAATTGGCCTTAATTGCTTTTTTCTGTCTCCATTTACATTAATGTTTTGTACTGTTGGCCGCAGAGCAGGATGTGGTGTGGCAACATCTAACACACCTTACATCTGCCTCATTATCACCTGCTGGGACCATTGTGGTCTCCATGACAGCCTTGCTGCAGAGTAATAAAGGTCATCCTGTGAGTAGTAACCTGAAGGGTTTGCTAGTGGCTTCTGGTGCTGCTTCTCCAGTGGGGACTGGAGGTTTCTCATCTGAGACGTTCATCAGGGAACCCTGTTGGGTCATCCAGTGGGAGGTGGAGGATTTGGTGATGGCCATGGCAGACCAGTGGTTGGACAACTAGACTGGTGCCCTGCAGCACATCTTGTAACTTGAGGGTCAGATATCTGCCTAGTCCCAACCACGGGGTCAGTCACCAGTGGCTGGGCTCAGCTATGATGGTGGTCATAGAAAAGACTGACTCTTCTTTGGCCCTTACCTCACCCTTTTCCTGTTCATGGTGATTACCTTCCTTGTGTATTATTATCCTTACACATCACCAAGTGTCCTCCCTCTGTCCATCTACATGACTCTTTTGTGGTCCTCTTGTATATTTTTAGCACCTCCCTGTCTGGCTTTATCTGTCATTTATATCTGTTTGTGTCTCCTCACTGTCCTCCCTATTCTCTCCATTCTAACCACATGTTCAGCATGCTAATTTTCACCTCTACAGACACACACACACACACACACACACACACACACACACACACACACACACACACACACACACACACACACACACACACTGGTCTATATTAAATTCTCGAAAGCAGACTATGTCGAATCTGACATTGTCGACATGAGAATAGCGAAAACGTAGAACATCAAACAGGTAAACGGAAATCTCTGTAAGGGGAGATTTCCATTTACTTCAATGCAGTGCAGTCTCGGAGTTGGTATATTTAAGTAGTGGGGGTGTGGGGGCGCAGTCCCCCATGTGGGGGGTACAGGAGGGCTTGCCCCACCTGCCTACACCCTTTAGTTTTTTTTTTGTTGTTTTTATTTTCTTTTTAAGAACATTCAATGTTTTAACAGTTTGATCACTAAAGGTCAACCTTTAGTGATTCAAACTGTTAAATATTCAATTTTCTAATATAGACCACACACACACACACACACACACACACACACACACACACACACACACAGACACACACACACACACACACACACACACACACACACACACTAAAGGGCGCCTGTCCTCAAGAAATAAAACATTTCCTCATCCACCTCACACCACTCTTTCCTTCCCCTGATCCTACTATATTTTCCCCTGCTTGCTTTTCTCCTATTCTCACTGTCCTCTGCAATCATCTCCTCCCTATTTATATGTGGTAGGGTCTTTGCTGCTATAGCCCTTGTCTGCACACTCAGCTCTGCCAGTGTTGTAAGCGAGTGACATAACATTGTGCATGTGGCTGAGCATTGTAACAAGTGCACTGCTACCTGCACTCAGCTGGACCAGGGTCATGCGACCATCTACTTCTTTGTCCAACATGTGCATATTTCACCAATGCTGCACCCCCTTGTGGAACTCTGGGCTTGGTATGACCGCTCTAAGGTGCTGTTTCTGCATACTTACTCACCTTCAGGCTGTGTTACATAACTGTGCACTATTTTCCACAATGTGGCCCTTTTTTATTTTTTCTAAGTTCTGACCCAAGTTCACCTAATTTTTGTAAAACAGCACTGAACACATTTGTCTTGCCTTTCTAAGGACTCATCATTGAGATGTGAGATTGAATCTGAATAATTCAAATTGTGTTTTACAAGGGATATGAATATTCTTGAAAAAAATACCCCATAATATACTATTATAATTTGCATCATTACATTCAGGCTTTAGGCAGGCACTTGAGCATGTCTTTGAAACAGATTTTTTATCTGTTATTAAATTCCTGCATATACTCTCTTCATTTATAAGTAGCAGTGTATAAAAGATAATTATTGTGTATAATCTTCATTATTAATACCAATAACAAATTAAATTATACTAAACTTTTAAAAATATTAAATTCCCTGTCAGCTATGAGTTAAACCATGAACGGTGATACTGCAGATGCATATCAGAATCATTTGTTTATAATAGCTGCAAGTTTCAAATCACCTGATCAGTTTATTACATGCATCTTGCAGAAAACAAGACCCCCTGAATAAAAAAAAAATGTTTAATTAAAGTTTCCCCTAAAGACAGCCTTGTAGTTTTCCTCTATAAGTTTTATCTATCCAGAATAATTTTATATAGATTATTATTTTGCTACTACTAATTATCAAAAATGTCTTAATTTTAATAATGAGCTACTTTTCTCAGTTACTTAATTACCAAGAAGAAAAAATATGTTACTGCAGAGACTCTAATTTGTGGTTCCAGCAGGAAACAATCTCAAAAAACACTCAAAAGCTGTTGAAACATTTCGTTTTAACGCTTTCATTTTAATAAATGCAAAACTTCTTCGGATAAAACAGTAAAAATCCAAGCACATTTGAAATGGAGCTTATATAGCATCCTAGGTCACATGAAAAGCAATTTAAAGCTGTATATATTCATGAATGAAAGAGGGCTTGGTCCTCATGTGACCTAGGATGCTATATAAGCTCCATTTCAAATGTGTTTGGATTTTTAGCGTTTTTATCTAAAGAAGTTTTGCATTTATTAAAATATTTCAACAGCTTTTGAGTGTTTTGGTTATAAGCCAGCTGACTGGCTATTTAAATAAAGCACCTGTTAAAAATATCCTTTTTATAACAGTACCAGAATGCTGTGCTGGCTATGGAAACTCTGAAAGTGTGTTGCACTAACAAAGTATGCGATAGTGATTTATCAGTGAAAGAAAAAAAATCAAAGTATTCCCATAATACCAGCATCAGGCTTAAATCTTTGTCTTTTGCCCTGCTGAAAAACATTCTAGAAGGAAATCCATCAACAAAGCGCTGGGATTATTGTTTGCTCTGAAATATTTTTTCTTATAAAAGCAAACCTTATGCACATGCTTAATACAGATAACCGTTTTTCTGAGATATTGACTTCTTTGTCTCCGCTGATTTTTTTTTGTGACTGCCTTTCTTTTGCTTCAGGGCAAGCTCCAGCTCTTTATATCAAATAGCTAAAATATAGAAAAAAAGCTACATCTAGGGCGGGATGTTAAACTGCAAGATAATGCTGTTAAGTAGCTTCCTTCTGTTAACATACAATCACTGATTCAAGTTATGGGGCGTAAAGAAGGAAGTTACTTAACTGCAAAATAATGCTGTTAGGTAGCTTCCTTCTTCTTTATGCCCCATAACCTGCATCAATAAATGTATGTTAGCATAAAACAATGTTAGACAAAGTAACAAAGTACTGTTTCCCCATGTGGACCATCTAATATCACTGATTGCCTTCTTATCTAATTCTTATTTGATTTCTCAGCCATTAAACTAAAATATTTCAGCAAATTCCATATAACCTGTGTTGTCAGCTATTTAGTTAGATGTTTCAGCTACTATTATGCATTACTGGCATATATTTAGCATTTTATTACTTTACTGAAGCCGCTCTGTGGACAAGTTCTTCATGTATTTGAGTGATACCGATCATAAAAGATGTAGTAGTTATCCTATATCAATCTCATGCCTTAGTTCCCCTTTAAACAGGTGCCCAAGGTTTGGTTTATTGTGCTCATGTATCCTTTTTATTCAGTAGCCCCCATGAGACTGATATGTGGTGACAGCACACTGTGGTAGTATTTGAAAGATGTGATGCATTTCTTCTCCTGCCCAGACGTCAACATTACTAAATGGTAGCTGCATCATAACGTTTCTATACAAAGAACTTGCTATTAAAAATATATCTCTGTATATTAGCCCTGTCACAATGAATGCAAACCTGCTTAGATGTAGAGGCCTGGAGTGTCATGTTCATGAATTACTTTGTGTTACTACCTAGTCTAATAACTCTGTGACGGTAGCCTGTATAAATGTCATGGGACATTACATGACTGAGTAGTAATGTTTTTTTTTTTTTATCACTGACCATTCAGCACTCAGGATTATGATACACATGCACACCAGTGCAGCATTCTTTATTTGGGATTTCATAAGCTGACTCGTACCATGCTTATTACTGTAGATCAACACATTTAGCTGTCAGAAATTAACATTAACTGCAAATAAATGCTCACCCAGGTCTGTAGAAGCAACATTTCCATTCAAGCCACCAGTGACTTGATTTTAGGAATCTGTCCTGGTTGCTGGCCGTGCCTGTTAGGGAAGGAGGATATAGTTATATATCCTAAGAGGTATGGAGTTAATGCTGCATACATACATACATACTCCTCACAGAGAATGGGAACATAAAAAGCACATCACTGTCAAATAATGGGGGTGAGGGGCATGCCAGAAGTCCCATATACAGCATGCATGAATGTAAATCCTTGGGACATGGACTGATCTTAGCAAGGGATAAGGTTTCAAACCCTGTGGTCTATATATAAATGAAAGGATACATCTCGGGTCAGTGGAAAGGAATTATAAGGAGTACCTCTTATTGGGAAGTAGGATCTAAGTGGCTGCATGAGGAACCTGACTAATCTTTGGTAAAAAGGTGAGAGATGGAACTGGAGAGCATAAAAAATAAAAACAGATATTAAAGTCCCTTTATCATTATTGTTTTATGGGTGGATTATTTTTTCTTCATCTTGAAAAAACAGGAAAGGTGGGCTCCAGATACTCTCTTAACTCAATCTACAGGTGGGATTGCAAGGTGCCTGCAACCTATTCTGCACTTATGGGAATAAAAATACTTAATGACATAGCATGTATACAGGCACATGTGCACGCACACTTGCATGCACACACGCACACACACGAGCACAAACACGGGATACACACATGCACACACACGTGCACACACATACAGTTTGTAGGAGAAAAATCTAAAAAACTAGCAGAAATCCACATGGACACCAGGAGGACATGCCGACAATAGAGAAAATACTTCAGCTAAGAGATAAACTGCAGAACTGAGAACTGGGCCATAGCAATACTGACCACTGTGCCACCCTGTCACCTCAAATGGCACAAATGGCAAGCATTAATGTCTGAAAAGACAGCTATAGATTGTGGTCAGAAATATATGAAGAGTATAAACTGACATGAAGTAGAGTAATGAAGATGAAATTTGAAAGCTGTAGTAACTGAGGGATGAATATAACACAATAGAAGAGTAGCTGATTGTTATAGAGGAAGATAAGAAATGAGCACTCATGGGGGACTCTGTCATGTGAAAAATACAAAGAAGGTTTGAGATGAAGATATCTATTATAAGTTAATAGGCAGGGATATACAGTGACATTTGAATCATTCCAACAGGGAAGACACATAAGAGAGAAAGACATTATAATCTGTAAATGTCCTGACTGATGAAGGAAGTGTGTCCCAGGTTTTAGGCCCTAGATGAGATAATTCTTTGTCATTACAATATAGTTCAATGTGGGGTCTTATTAAAGCTGAGACTTCAATGAGATGAGAAATAAGGAGGTGGGGAAGATGACAGTTTCATTCTGTTTGCAAGTTAATGTTATCAATTTAGTATTACTAGGTTAAACAAGAAGGAGCAAAGGAGAGAAAAAGCAGATTGGTATGGTCATTAATAGGAAACCAAATTACTTTTTGTTGGCAGTTGTTTGAAAAAAAATGTTTATTTATGGGGGAGTATTAGGTATTGCTTAACCGAGCACACTGAAATTAAGCTAGACGGATGCTTTCCATGTGGCAGATCCACCCAGTAGGCAAATGAATCTTGAAAATTCTATGTGGAAAAGACAGGAAAATTAATTTTAGGTTTGGTATTGCATGTATGAATGCAAAAGTGTAGAAGCTGATACAGCCATAGCCCAAGGCATTTAAATAATCTGTCTGTTTCTGTTATAAAACAAGAGTGGTGAACAATGGACCAGTTTGATGAAATAAACTTATTTTGTGGTTTGGAGCCAAAGATCACTACTTTAGCTTTTCTCAGTTTATTTTTAAGTGTTTTAATGACCTGACCAAAAGATGATAATAGTATTTTTATTTTGGGTAGGGGAGTAATTAAAATAAAACAGAGGAATGGTGTAAGGATAAAGCCTGGGGAAAAGTTTGGAAAGAAAAGGAAACATTAGATATTGTAGGTTGCCTCAGCAGTGATACACCTGTTAGACAGGTAGCTTGTCAATTAGTTTACAACTTCTGAATTGAATCCTAACCATTTTAATTTCACTAAAAAGGAGCTGATGGTTAACTAGGTCAAATACCCTGGTCAAGTCTATGAAAATCACTCCTGTCAGATGTCCCTTGTCATATTAATAAGGCTGTCATTTGTTAAAAGTCCAAATAACTGTAAGAGTGCTTATTACTGTCTAGAAGTCATATGGTTGTATGGAAAGGATCTTGTACATTTGGAGTACCTGTTGGAACTCCAATAACAATAATTGCATTCCTCAGAAAAAGAAGACTATAGGTGCAAATAGAGGAAGTACATTCCAAGTCTGAGCCCAAATTACGTCTGAGCATTCCCTCCACTCTGAAGTAGAGTGATAACAGAGTTAGTTTATATACAAGTAGCAATGGGACCACCCATTGTGGAGTGCAATTGCAAAGAAGTGTCAGGGGTAAGGAAGAAATTGTTGGCAATTACTGTATTACATTTGCAATTATGGTTTATTTTTCTAAAGTTGCAAAACTTACAATTACAGATGTCAATCTTGACACCTGATAGGGAGTGATAATTTTTGTGTCTAGTCACATGCTGGATACAAGCAATAATTTCTAATATTTTCTGCAATGTGAGAAGTATAGGCATTGATTTAAATAGTTTTAAGTTGTGTTAGAAGATATAATCTCTGGGCATGGTTTCATGTGTCAGATAACATGCCTTGGATAATAGAAGTTGAAAGCATATCATGTTGATGATATAGTTTTTACAGGCTTTAATGAATAAAGGATTGAGTCTGTGTTATTGAATTGCTATGACTGGGAAGATTCTTATTAAGTTTGTTAATGTCATTGCCAGAGAGTTTTTAAATGAAGAACATAGGGAAATCAGTGCTAGAGGCAGAAATAGCATAGATATGGAGATTAGAACTGTGGTCTATTGGAATAAGGGATTCATCTGAGAGTTCAATAAGAAAGTCAGTAAAACAGTTGTACAATAAACATAATTATTGTTCAATACGTCTAGTAGCTGAAAAGATACAGAGGGAGAATGAAATGGTCACCACCAAAGAAACACAAAGGTCTTTTATCTTTGTACTGCATTATAATTGAAGGAGTCTTTGTCAGGACGAAATGACTATCTGGTCAGAATAACTACTTAGCAAGTAGCAAACTATAAATAATCTGATGATGAGCTTAAGTTATTTCCAAACACATAGAATTTATTTATTTATTTATGTATTTATTTATTTATTTTACCAAGACTCCCAGTGGTGCCAATGTCCTTAATTTAAACAACATTGTAGGAGATAGGCTTTTATGAACCCTTCCTGATTCCTACAGTATTGTTTAAATGGATTTATGTTACTCCATGATAGAGGTTGCATTTATTTATTTATTTTTACCCCCACAGGACCTCGTTTGATGGTTCCACTACCAGCACCATATCAGGCCATTCATTCTTGGGAGATGTGAAACAGACAGTCCCAGACTAGGTGGGAGCCCTACAGCACATTTGCTCTTGCCTGGGAATCCTAATTGGCCCTCCTTCCCCCTAGTGATAATCTGGTGCTAAGAAACAGCTCAGCTGTTTTTTCCCAGGGGGTGGCTACCTCTTCTCTTTGGGAGTACACTCCTCCCCCTTCCTGGCAGCTCCCTGAACTCCACTATTGTTGTTTCCCAAGGGGAACATGTCTGCACACTCCAAATTCCCCTTGGCTACCAGTGTAAATGCACAATGACAATACAGGCTCTGCAGGCTCAAACTTCACTTAGTGACACCTAGTGGTCCTGCCAGGGGTCACCTTTGTGATGATCCAGAAATACCTCCATGCCCCTAGGGTGAGTTTAACAACAGTGTCTGTTCACTCCCATCTTACATGCTCAGCTCCTGCAGCAACTTAAACTATTGTTCCAACTTGGGTCACCTGCAGCATAGTCAGGACAAGGCTTTGTTTTCATCAGGTTAATGTGTTTTAATAAAGCAAGTCAGAGAAAACATCAAGTTCTTCTTGTAGTAATAAGATGTAGGGAATGGCAAACTGTCTTGACCTCAAAATGCTGAGGTCATAAGCATAATATTTTGTATGTAGTTTAACATAGTGTATTAAAAATATGAACTGTCAGCAATCTTCATCTTGTAGTCGTGAATTTAATTTCCTCATTTTCAATTGCAAGTGTGGCTATGACCATGACTGCTCTTAGGTACCTCTAAAAAGAAGCCATTTTACCTTGTGGGTAAATAACTGTCAGTGGTATCTACCTCTCTAACTATAAGCATTATGATATAGATATATATGTACCCTGACTTTTGTTTATAAAATGTAGAATAAAACCCTCAAATAGTCTAATATAGATGTTTATCATATGTCACTATGAAGAGTAACAGAGTTTGACTTGAACAAGAAAACACCAGTTATTTTTTGTAAGAAGTCTAAAAGCCACTTTACTGAAGTTTGCCCAGTTCTGAGCTTCCAGATTTGACATCAGAATTGGGTGGGAGACTAAGTAAAAAGCTTTAGTTAGGTGAACAAGGATGACCTCATTCAGCTGTCATTCTTCCATGTTATTATAGGAGGAGTTACCCAAGGAAATTAGAGACAATGAAGTCCCATGCCCTCCTCCGAGTCATAAATCTGCAATAGTGCCTGTAGCCAGTCATTTGTGTGCGTAACACTTTTTCCTAGTATCTTTCCCAGTATGAATAATAAGAGAAATTGGTCTAAGGGCAAGTACCACAGAATGAGGACAACATTGGAGGACAGGAGTCATGGTTGTGGCTTTCCAAAATGCTTTTATTTATTTATTTACAATTTTATAGGCAGATTAGGCAGTGACCTGGGTTCAAAGGTAATAAACAGTGCCAATAAACCTAAGTTACACACTTCAAATTTGACAGTGTTAGGTTTCAAATTTGATAGAATGTTAGGTTTACACAGCTGCAAAACTTGAGATAGTTTGTATCTAGTCATTATGCAATTTTTATAAAACAGAATGTTATACAGTTCTGATATAATTATAATAAAGTCGCAAGTTTACAATGTGTTTTAACAGTTTACATGGGTTGCAATATAGCTTGCCTGCATAAAATTGTTTCTTAAATGCTTAGTATTGAATTTCATTGAAAAGAAAAAAAACTCAAATGAAAGTGAATAAGAAAATAGAGATTACAGAGAGATTACCTGTTTAATCCAATTCAGGGCCACGAGGGAGCTGGAAGCTGTACTGGCACTTAATGAGTACAATGCAGAAGAACTCATAATAAATGTAGTGCTAACATATGTCTTATCTGTCTGAGTTGGTGATAGCTCAGGTGGATATACAAGATCCCAGTGTGCTTATGAAAACAGCATATATGCCACATTTCTACTAGTTAGTATTAATTTCACTTTGGGTCTCTCCTGAAAAGAGGCCACTGGCCTAGCAAAACTAACCCAGTCAACAAAGTATAAATAAATAAATAACCTGCCACAGAATGAACACTTCTTTCTCAGTGGATTATTGAACATGTTTCTGTGAGATGGACAAAAGGTACTGCAGAGTTTTAAGAATTTGGGTGGAGACCATCAAAAAGTATATTATTTTTTCAAGTAATGTTGGTGATAAGTACTGCTCCTTGAACATTTTCTTGAAGCTGAAAACTCCTGACATGACATCTTGAAAGGCTGGACCAGCAATGCTGCACTACATATGTTAGTGTATAAGCTACTATATTTCCATGCTGAGTACAGGAACAAGAGAGTCATAAACTGAAATGAGACAATCTGTCAGCTGTGTCTCACAGATGGAATACCTTACATTGAAAATTAACACTTGATGATCAATTAGTGAAACAATAAAGTAAGTGGCACTTCATCTAAAGAAGTATGGTGGTTTTGAATACCCAGAATGCTTTGCTGGTGTATGTGAATCATTGCTAATACCTAAGTTGATTTCCCTTGTGGGTTTAATCATAAGAAAAAAACTGAGTCAACAGTGAAACTAAAACATAAAAATATGTTAGAGACGTTCTGTTTTCCAATTCACTTGAAGCTGTAACATCAGTAGTATAGCCAAAAATGAAATTAACTATAAACACAAAAGGTATGAGAAGTGTAACAATATACTTCAAGTTATCCAAAGACTAACCTATACGCATTATGTACATTGTGTGCTTACAAAGGTTATACACTTCTTTACTTCTTAAACAACATCAGCATTTATGATGATATTTAATTAATCAAAGTCAGTATAAATATAGAATGTCACACCATCTCATTGTCAAAGTTTTCCAAAAAAATTAATAACAATTCTGAAATTTTAGGAAAAGAATTGAAATTTAGTATTTCTGATTTTGATCTTAGCTTAATAGTTTCAATTTATTTACCATGCACAAGTCTTAATAAGTTAATTAACTCAGAAAATAAGAATAGTGTATTCTGTATCAATTTTTTGTAATTGTTTTTCTAGAGATTGTCAGTGAATACCAGAATAGGGAATATTATTCATTATTTAATATAAGAAGGTAATGGAGCATTATATAAAACACACACTCTTTTATGAATGAAATTATTAATCTAAACTGCTTGACATGATTCCCAAATGCTGGTCCAAAGTTTTTTATTGATGAGCAATTGTATATTGTATGACTTTAGTCAGCTTTATATCTCTAACATTGTGTTAATTTTGGATTTCTTAATTTTTGTTAGCTTGTAAGGAGTAAAGAAGACTCTGGGCTTATTCTTCCAATGATATAGTTTTCAAAATGGATCTGATATTTTTTTAGCTATTGATTCTTATATTAATTTTCCTCTGTCTATGTAAATCCTAAATCATCATTTTAGAAAAGAAAATTCCAGTAGTTGTCTTATACCTTCTACATATTGTATTGATATTGTAAACTGATCAGGCAATATAGTTTTTTTGGTTGTATACTAATTTCATTATGAATTCTATTAGTTTAAGGGTTCTTTTTTTTCTATTGCTTTGTCTTGAAAAATTTGGCATTTATGAAATTTTATAATCATTGAACATCTAGCTGGAAAAAATAATATTAAGCAGGGGCTCTGGTGGAATTTTTTTTCCTGATGGGTGTATTGTATGCTATCTCTCTGTTTGTGTTCCTTTCAAAGACAATGTTCCAAACAAAATATGGTTAAGTCTAGATTGGGAGGATCAGACAAAAATGCATTCATAGGTTCATAGGTTCATAGGTAGGTACTGGGCTATCGGCCCTGGGGCCTATACAAGCCCAGCTAAAAAGGTACCCTGGCTTTTGCCAACCAAGAAAATTATTTTCCTGTGCCACTGTCAAGCAGAGCCACAGAGGTGATCCCCGGGGTGAATATCCTATTTCCCATCCAATCATCAAGATTTTTCTTGAAGAGTGCTAATGAAGAGCTTTGTTTGATATAGATAGGTAGTTTATTCCAGAGTATGGGAAGTCTCTGGGACAGGAATCTATCGCTCTGGCATGTTCTGTTTATTGTGGTGACAAGGTTTAGTTCCCTAGAGCGTGTAGCTCGGAATTAATGGGTCTATGTTTAGCAATTGAATGGAACATTCATCAAGCAAGCATTCATCACACATAGACCATTGAAAGTTCCTTCCCCCAAAAGGCCAAATGACCAGAAATATGTTCACTGAATAATCACAGCTGACCAACATCAAGGGAACAAAAATAGTATGCACTTACCAGTAATGAAGGGGTAAGGAAACCTGCCCTTTCCCCACTGTAGCTAGATCTCGGAGTTGGTATATATAAGTAGTGGGGGGGTCACAGCCCCCCACACATAAGGAGGGTCCAGTGTTCACTGAATGCTTTCACTGTGGGGGGCTGTGCCCCACACCCCCCACTAATTAAATAGATCCAAAATCACACTACGGTGGGAAAGGGCAAATTTCCTTATTCCTTCACTACCAGTAAGTATGTACTAGTTCTGTTCCCTTGATGTTGGCCAACTATGATCATACAATGAACTTCTATATGATCATTTGGCCTTTGGAGGAAAGAAACCTTCGATGGTCTACGTGTGATGAACAGACGTTCGATGAACGTTCCGTTCAATTGCTAAGCATAAACGTGAATTAATAAGCGAGAGCAGGCTTATGTGGTTTCTGTCATTTACATTAAAATCATATTATTTTTTATTGTCATATAAAAATACTAATAGTGTCACCCCATGTAGCTCATTACATAAATGAGATCTGGATACGAATAATTTACATTTTGTGAGTATGTTTTGTTCTCACTGTACTGACGTTCATAGGTTCACAGGTCTATATTAGGCTAATGACCATTGGGTCCTTTATAAGCCTAGCCATGCAAACAAAATGTATCTCATGAATTACTATGTCTTAGAGGTTATTTTATGGGGTGTATATTAGTTAAAGCATGCTTTAACTGCTACCTCTGTCCATCAGAGACACGGGTGTCAGACCAGGTATGAATTTCTTATTCATTCACTTCATTTCCAGATTGCACTTCAATAGGGTAAGGGAAAGGCTCTGATTCACATGGATGGGAAGTGTATTCCAGAGAATGGGGATTCTCTGAGATACATACCTGTCCCTCCAACATGACCTATTTAAGTCTCAGGCAAAATTTACATCCTTAGATCTAGTAGTTCTGGTGTTGTTCATTTTGTAGATTATGCAGAAGATCTATCAGTACGGGATTCTCTGATGCCTTCTATATTGTCTTTCGGCTTATCCCGGTTAGGGGTCGCCACAGCGGAACTCCAGTCCGCTAATGTTTGGTAGTGGATTTTTACGTGCCGAGTTACCAGCCCTGACGCACAACCTTCAGCGAAGGCATGCCCATTCACGCATGCCTCCACACAGAAGACGCACTAGCTGAGAATCGAATGGGACAACGTCTTGCTGTGAGATGACAGCACTACCACAGCACCACTACCGCGGATCTCTTGCCATGCATAAATTGATTCACAGCAGTCTTGAAGAAGTACATATCAGACTTTGAGATGATCTGCATAAGAATTATGTTTACACCCTGTATTCTTTTTGTGAGGAACCTCTTTTGGCATTCCAGTTGTTGCACGTGCTGGTCAGGTACATACAGAAAGAGGTGTTATACTCAATGATGGCTGAGTACAATGGCACAATGACCTCCTTATACCTATATGCCATGCCCTTACTTATAAGTTGAGTGACATAGATTGGTTTTCTTACAAACTTAGACATGTTAGTAAAAAAGCCAGGTTAGTATCTACATTATTCCCCTGCTTTTAGGGATGACAATGATGTAGTTTCCATGGCTGTCCAATTTCCCAAAAAGTACTATTATGTAAGGTTGTCACGCATCCCTTTATCAGCGGGACACTCACGGGTTGAGCTGCCTCATCCTGTTGCCCACTGTGCAAAGTACTGGGACTTGAAAAGTCCCGCTTTTTAATTGCACTGAATTGCCATGGAAAATCTGCAATTACTTCCGGTTTTCCCACGGCAATTCAATGATGTCACTAACCAGGAACTGCAGGCACAGCTGCTGGCTGTTAGGTCTGGGTGCTTTAATTCATGCAGCAATTGGCTGCAATTTATGAAAGGGGTGAGAATTGGAGCAGGAGGAGCCCTGCATAGATTGCGGTTGTAGAAGCGCTTTGTTTTAAGCACTTCTACAACCGTTAAAAAAAATGACAGAGATTTGTTTTTGTTTTTTTTTTTCTAATCAGCCAGCAATCCATCCGTTCATCCAGCCAGGCAGCCAGCCAGCCAGCCATCCATCCAGTCAGCCAGCCAGCCAGCCAGCCAGCCAGCCATCCATCCAGCCAGCCAGCCAGCCATCCATTCATCCAACCAGCCAGCCAGCCATCCATTCGTCCAGCCAGCCTGCCAGCTATCCATTCATCCAACCAGCCAGCCAGCCAGCCATTCTTCCAGCCAGACAGCCATCCATCCATTCATGCAGCCAGCCATCCATCCATTCATTCAGCCATTCATCCATTCATGCAGCCAGCCATCCATTCATGTAGCCAGCCATCCAGCCAGCCATTCATTCAGCCATTCATCCATTCATGCAGCCAGCCATCCATTCATGCAGCCAGCCATCCATCCAGCCAGGCGTCCATTCATTCAGCCATCCATCCATCAAGCCATCCATCCAGTCATTCATCCATCCAGCTGCTACTCCCACCAACCAGCTAGCCACTCCAGCAGCCAGCCAGCCAGTCAGCTAGCCACTCCAGCAGCCATCCATCCATTCAGCTAGCCACTCCAGCAGCGAGCCAGCTAGCCACTCCAACAGCCAGCTAACCAGACACTCCAGCAGCCAACTAGCCAGCTAGATAGCCACTCCAGCAGCCATCCTTCATATGGTCTCATACCCATAACAGCATTTCCTTCACCGCTCATGTGGTGACATCATGGCAGAGGGTGTGGTCAGTGTCATGATGGCCACACCCCCATGCCCCACTTTGGCCCACTTAGAAGGTGGCAACCCTACTATTATGGATTTCTTGGCATTGAGCTTTAAGCTATGGCTTTGTCACCAGTCATTTGCTTGTGTTAGACCTTCCTTTAAGATGTTAGTATCTTGTGAGGTTTCTTTGATTGCTTCTAGCTTGCAATCTTCTTTAAACAAAGTAAACCAGAAGTCCTTGACACTGGCCTTGACTTCTGAAAAATAGATGCCAAAGAGAAGCAGACCCAAAAAACAGCCCTGGGGGACACCACTGATGACTGGCCTGTTTGTGCAGATGGTTCAGTTTCTCCTATCCATGGCAATTCAGTGCAATTGAAAAGCAGGACGTTTCAAGTCTCAGTACTTTGCACAGCAGGCAAAAGGATGAGGCAGCTCAACCCATGAGTGTCCCGCTGACAATGGGATGGGTGACAACCTTACATAATAATACTTTTTGGGAAATTGGACAGCCATGGAAACTACATCATTGTCATCCCTAAAAGCAGGGGAATCATGTAGATACTAACCTGGCTTTTTTACTAACATGTCTAAGTTTGTAAGAAAACCAATCTATGTCACTCAACTTATAAGTAAGGGCATGGCATATAGGTATAGGGAGGTCATTGTGCCACTGTACTCAGCCATCATTGAGTATAACACCTCTTTCTGTATGCACCTGAGCAGCACGTGCAACAACTGGAATGCCCACAGAGGTTCCTCACAAAAAGAATACAGGGTGTAAACACAATTCTTATGCAGATCGTCTCAAAGTCCAATATGTACTTCTTCATGACTGCTGTGAATCAATTTACGCATGGCAAGAGATCCGTGGTAGTGGTGCTGCGGTAGAGTTGTCGCCTCACAGCAAGACGTTGTCCCATTCGATTTTCAGCTAGAGCGTCTTCTGTGTGGAGGCATGCGTGAATGGGTGTGCCTTCATTGAAGGTTGTATGTCAGGGCTGGTAACTCGGCACGTAAAAATCCACTGCCAAACATTAGCGGACCAGAGTTCCACTGTGGCGACTCCTAACCAGGATAAGTCGAAAGACACAACATAGAAGGCATCAGAGAATCCCACACTGATAGATCTTCTGCATAATCTACAAAATGAACAACACCAGAACTACTAGATCTAAGGATGTAAACTTTGCCTGTGACTTAAATAGGTCATGATGGAGGGACAGGTATGTATCTCAGAGAATCCCCATTCTCTGGAATACACTTCCCATCCATGTGTATCAGAGCCTTTCCCTTACCCTATTGAAGTGCAATCTGGAAATAAAGTGAATGAATAAGAAATTCATACCTGGTCTGACACCCGTGTCTCTGATGGACAGAGGTAGCAGTTAAAGCATGCTTTAACTAATATACACCCCATAAAATAACCTCTAAGACACAGTAATTCATGAGATACATTTAGTTTGCATGGCTAGGCTTATAAAGGACCCAATGGTCATTAGCCTAATATAGACCTGTGAACCTATGAATGTCAGCACAGTGAAAACAAAACATACTCACAAAATGTAAATTATTCATATCCAGATCTCATTTATGTAATGAGCTACATGGGGTGACACTATTAGTATTTTTATATGACAATAAGAAATAATATGATTTAATGTAAATGACAGAAACCACATAAGCCTGCTCTCGCTTGTTAATTCGGGTTTATGCTTAGCAATTGAACGGAACATTCATCGAATGTCTGTTCATCAAACGTAGACCATCAAAAGTTTCTTTCTTCAAAAGGCCAAATGATCATATAGAAGTTCATTGTATGATCATAGTTGGCCAACATCAAGGGAACAGAACTAGTACATACTTACTGGTAGTGAAGGAATAAGGAAATTTGCCTTTTCCCACTATAGTGTGATCTCGGAGTTGGTATATTTAATTAGTGGGGGTGTGGGGCACAGCCCCCCACAGTGAAAGCATTTGGTGAGCACTGGACCCTCCTTATGTGGGGGGCTGTGACCCCCACCACTATTTATATATACCAACTCCGAGATCTAGCTACAGTGGAGAAAGGGCAGGTTTCCTTACCCCTTCATTACTAACTAACTTTGTGGGTCTTATCTGTGAAACAGTTGGCTATCCAGTGAGTTACATAGGTGTCTGTCTATTTCTGTGAGTTTGTTTAAAATACCAAAGTGGGGAATTGTATCAAATGCCTTAGCTAGGTCAAGGTAGACAGTATGCACTATTTTGCCCTTATCCATTGCTCTGGTGACCTTCAAAAACAATCCACCAAGTTCAGAAGGCATGATCTGCTTTTGTTGAAACCAAACTGGGTTGGGTCCATTGTCTCAAGGTTTCCCATGTCAGTGTTAGTCATTTCCATGATAATTGTTTCAGTGGCTTTGCATATGAGACTAGTCAGCCTTATGGGTCTGTACTTTCCATAATTGATTGATGGTCCGCCCTTGTGCAGTGCAATAACTGTTGCAGCCTTCTGTTTACATAGCATGAACCCGTGTTAGAGGCTATGGCTAAATAGAGACACCAGTGGCTCTGATAGGTCATTCTTCAAGCTATTTGGAAAAAAAACTGGTCCAGGGTGTTTGTATTTTCAAAGTCTAGGAATCTCTGCAAATTTAGGGTCATATAGGATTCCCACTTTATAAAAGGGTAATTAAAGTCCTAATAACTGGTTGAATGGAGTGTGTTTCCAATAGGTCTGAGTATGAGCTATGGGTTTCATGGGACATAGAGGGTGACCTAGAGTATGCTAGGATATGGTATGGTATGGGACTTTGTCTATGGTTATCCTGATGTGGTGGAACTCCAGTATGACATCATGCTTAACCAACCTAGAGGTATGCTTGTTATTGATGTAGATTTAGACAGCTCCACCTTTAATCCCTGTCTATTGCAGTTGCGGTGGAAGGCACTGAAGTCTTGTACTGCCTGGGTACTCTCTGCGGCTTTAAACCATGTCTCGTTAACTGCACAGATATCCTCATTCTCCACGGTGAGGAGAGCTTGATGGGAGTGGTGCTTCTTGTTTAGACTCTTGGCATTGAGCAGTAACACCTTTAGATTTCCTTGGGTAGATTTTATTATGTTGGAAGGTTGGTCAATTTGGCATTGCCTAAAAAAGGCTCTGTTGGGAGGATACTGTTTTAGCCAATATTCAAAAGCAAGATAAAAATCTCTAAAAACGACACAAATGTTTCCACTACAAGAAATACTCTGAAGGCACAGTATAACAGATAAGCACTTTTGTTCCTTTAATAATAACAATGGGATTTCATCAGATAACATACAATAGAACCTTTTCCTTTTTATACAACCAAGTACCAATCAAAAACTTACATTAATTAAAATTTCAGTAAAGGCAAGGTAACCTCCCCCTTCTCTATTGTCAAAAAACATTGTATTAGTCTAAAACTAATATAAAAGTTTGTAATAAAACCCGTGCTGTTTAATTTAAAAATACTTTCAGAATCAGCGAGGAAAGTCTTTTCCAAAATAAATGATGATCTCAAATTGCATCTGCTTTTCATAAACAATTTATTGATATATGGTCATTAATTCCTGGACTCTGCTTAGCATTTAAAAGTACAGTAGAGAGTCAATTATCCAAATGTCAGTTATCCAAAACTTTAATTATCCGAACGCAGCCTTCACCAGTTTTCAGTTAGGAAAAATCATAAAGTCTGAATATGTAAACATATTCACTTGTGCATGTTTTTTGACCTTATAGACTGCTTGTGTTTGAAAAATATTCTTTCTTGTCCAATGAAATCACTGAATAGTTGAAAATTATATTCCCTGCATGAAGAAAAAACAAGATTTTAGAAGTTTTTTTTATCTGGTTCAGTTATATGTTTGATTATCTGAACAGTTTGATAACTACCTAAGTTGCCAATTAGTTTGGACAATCAGCCCTCTATTGTATCTGTCAATAAGTGTCCCTATATTTCAAAAAGGAAGACCAATTGCCTCCCCTGTCATTCATTGCTACTTTTTCCAGTATGCAAAACAATTTTTTTTAAATCAGAACAACTCACAGAGTGTCTAAAAAGAGCATTAGTGCTGTCTTTTTTTTCCTGACAGCATAATTGTGTTAGTATATTCTTTTGTTAATGGAATTCTTCAACTTCCCTGTATAGAAATATGTGCATGACATACATAGTGCAACGTATATCACCCCTTTAATATTACAATCAAACATCCCTGGTATAGAAAAAATTATATTAATATTCCCTACCATCACATATTTGGTCTCATAAATATATCTACATTCTTTGCAAGTACCACACTTTCTCATTTTGCCCTGTAGGTTCCCAGCTAAACTTTGATTTTATTTTTTTCAAATATGTTCTTAATATTCTTGACTTTTCTGTAGACTAACTTAGGTGATGGTCTCGACTTTTCTGTGAGTTTAAAAGTCCTAAATACCCCCCTTCCATTTTTTTTTCTATTATACACCTTGTGGTAAAATAACTCTGGTCATATGTTAAAACACAAACATTGTTATTCTCAAGGTCCACAGTAGTAGTTCTAAGCTGTAAATCTGGGCTCCTTAATAAAAAAGCATAGTGGGTCATTCTGTCTTTTTAAAACCAGTGCTTCCTGTTCTCAAGTACAAAGCCCATAAGGCATAACACACAAAAACTAAATTTTCTTGTCATTGGAGACTCCATAGTGAGACACAAAGATATCCCAATCACCATGTTAGACAAAAGAGAAAGTCACAGTCAGCTGCCTGTCTGGTGCCAGGATTCGTCAGATCATACATGCACTCAGGTCTCTCAGCAATAAGTACCATCATGACTGTGTCATAGTTCATGTTGGAGTGAACGACCTGAGATGTACCTCACTGGATTACATGAAGAGAGACATGATTGAGCTCTCTGAGTATGAGTCCCAGGCAGGTATGCTCCTAGCCTTGAGCAGAATAATACTCTCTCCTATAATGGCCCCACAGTATAAACAAAAAAAAATGAATGATTTCAATAATTGGCTTAGTTTTTGGTGTCATTCAAAGGGGATCCAGTTTCTGTCAGCCTAGCAGGTCATGGTCGACAGACCTTGCTGCTTTGCCAGACATGATTTGAACCTAGC
The DNA here is from genome assembly GCF_019279795.1 of Protopterus annectens. NCBI lineage: Eukaryota > Metazoa > Chordata > Ceratodontiformes > Protopteridae > Protopterus > Protopterus annectens. The sequence continues at coordinate 535,733,584 of NC_056736.1, forward strand.
ACCACTATGTTTCAGTTGCTGGCAAAAGCTCTTGCCTTCCCCATAGTGCCTTTTTTAGGCAAGGTTTTGAAAACAAACTTATTGATGTGAAATTTGCCAGTCATAACAAAATAAGGGTTATACTGCTAAACAGTAGGAGCTTATACCAAAAACTGCACACCCTGGAAGTAGTTCTATCACTGGAAGATGTCGCTGTCTGTGCAGTCATAAAAACCTGGTTCAAAGCCACAGAGAGTACCTTGGTCTTGTAAGGCTACAATGCCTCCCACACCTTCAGACTGCAAAACGAATGTGCGAGAACCAAAGGAGGCATTGTTTCTGTCTATATTAGAGATAAATTTACCTCCTGTCTTGTTAGACTGGACAACTCCATGGAGTTACTCCAAATTCAGGTTACTGTGGGTAAGACTCCCATTCAAGTCATAGCCAGTTATATATCCCCCTCCATGGGTCATGATGCGCATGAAGCCTACTTGACCAAACTGGAGTCAATCCAAATATTGCCAAACACTTTGGTTATGGGGGATTTCAATTATCTCACCATCAACTGGGAAACCTACTCTAGCACTAACTCACAAGCACAAAAGTTCCTTGACTTTGTTAACTTAAGTGCCCTGGAGCAAATTCTTCAAACCCTGACAAGACCACAAATCATTCACTTTCAAGCTGGCATTAACACCAGAACTCACAAAGTTAGACTAAAAAACTTCACCAACGCAAGCTTTACTTTCCTTGGAGTTGGTATGAATGCATTCCAAGCCCCACCCACAGATAGAAGTGGTAACTACACCAGAGCTTACACTAAAGCCCTGTACAATCACTTGTATAAGTGTATAGACTCGGCTGTTCCAATGAGAATCAAATAAAGAGCCACAAGTAAAAACAAACCACCCTGGTGGACATCTAGAATCAACAAACTTTACAACAAATGCTGTCCAAGAAAACAAAGGTGAGGTCCCAACAATGGAAAATTACCCTCCTCAGCCTCAACAGGTCAATAACACAACATGTCAAATCCTCTAAGGGCATCCTTGAGGAAAAATGTAGCAAGCACAGCCAAGGATAACCATAAGGCCTTTTACTGCTACGTATGTAGCCTAAAAGGTAGGACTCAAGCACATGCTGAACTTGTTACTAATGGTATCATGGATTCACTATACAATCTCAAAATACTGAAATGTTGAATTTCAGTATTTCGAGACTGAATAGTCAAAAAACCACATACATGAAAACCCACAATCACGACCATTCACACACACAAACCAGGACATAATCACACACACACATACACCTACCTAACTAAACAAATATAACAACACACGCAAACACACTTAACCTACCTATAAGCAGGGGGGGCAAGCACCCCTGCATCCCCTCATGTGGGGGGCTGCACCCCCCCACACACCCCCTACTTATATATTCTAACTCTGAGGTCGCACTAAATACACAAACACACAAAAAACACCACCACACACACTCACACACACTAAAATCCCTACCCATTATCCTCAAAAACACAACACTTACCTGAAACCCCAGATAAATCCACAAACCGCACCACACGTCACGAACGCGATACCATGATAGGGGCGGATTCGGCATAGTGTAGTTTCGACTGCACTTTCCACTATTCTGTCTTGACGTACTGAATTTCAGTTTGTCGAGATTGTCTAGTGTATCGTGGTATCACACACACGCATTCACTGACCTATTATGGACCAACTATGACCATTCAATGTTTTTTTTTTTTTTAATGCTGTTCTATTTTGCTGATTGTCCATGATTGTTCCGTTCCAGGTTTTTCTTTCGGTGTTTCACAGTTGACGTTTATTCCAATTCTGTATCCGAACATAGACCCAAGGAGGTTATAACTCCTTTATGCTCATCACTAATCAGGCCCATAATTGAGTACAACTCCCCTTTTGGCAATACCGTACAAAGCACCTGCAACAATTGAAGAGCTATTTCTGGCTTGTAGTTTAAATTTGGTAGCTTTTGCAGTTGCCAGCCCCACTATAGATTTGATCTGGGACACTCCCACAGTCCCATCTGTTTACCACATTCTACCTAATAAACTCTTTCTGCACTTGCTTTTAGTCGTTTTTAATTTAATTGCATTTTTTAAACTGTGTTTGGGCTAATATTGCTACATACTCAAGTGTGCTAGCTTGCACTGCATGTGAATTGTTTTTACTACTGTTTTAGCTACTTTTCTGTAAAAAAAAAAAAAAAAATTAAGCCTGTTTCCTACCTTTCCTGTAACTAGTGTTCCAGATAAAGATTTGCTGTATCTAGGACTGCCTGTAAGCTTCTGAGCCCCCCAGGCCTTTCTGTGTTGGAGGGAAGCCTTCTAGCTTACCTGTGGGAGTGGTAAGCACTAGGTAACCTGTCTACCACATAAGGAGTGGATCTGGCCCAGAAATTGTAGTTATTGGCCGTTTGGGCAATCTCTTCCATTTCTCTCAACTTTCTGATTTGAAAGCCTGCATTTGCACTTGTTTCCGTCCTGTAATTCGTCTAGTGCAGATACAGATTTTTAGTTTTAGCACTTAAATTTGCTTATTCGTGCTCAGCACTTGTTCAGAACTTATACACACTAAATAAGCTACTAATTACTATAGCACTCAACCTTCCTCATTACCTAGAGGAAAACAATTTTTGTACTTACTTTTCCCACTTGCTTAGAGAAAAACAGCTATTGTACTCACTTTCCTCACTTATCTAGAGGAAAACAGTTTTTTATTCAGGCATGTCCAAGGGTCAGCTCCCAGTGTTCTCTCCTGTCTATCTGATGAATCTGGGCATCTTGAGGCAATGTAGAAATTGCCTCATGTACACAGACAACCCTCTCCTCCTACCACCCAACACTACAACCTGTGAGAGATGCACTTATCTAGCCAAACTGGAGGTAAAGCTCTCTCCAACCAAGACTGAACTTGACAGTCAAGAGGAGAAGGTAAACATTTGCACCACACCACACTCATCACATAGTCTCACTAAATCTACAACCACCAAAATCCACACATAGTAACACAAAAACATTCGCGGAGGCTCTCAATAATAATCTGTCTAAGCAACAGAGACTTCCAAAGCAGATACACAAACAACCTCCATCCCCCAATACAACCCAAATGACACATAGCCCACAGACTCAGTGTGCCACTCAACCACAGCCAATAAGGCAAAACAACGTACCTAACACACTAGTCATAGGTAACTCTATAGTCAGGCACACTGATGTCCCACTCACCAGGCTAAACAAGGAGAAGGTTACTGTCAGCTGCCTGTTGGGTGCTAGGATCTGCCACATAACCCACGCACTCAGGTCATGCCACAAAAAGTACAAATATGACTCTGTCATTGTCCATGTTGGTGTGAATGACCTGAGATGTACCTGCCTGGACTACATGAAAAGAGACATGGAAGAGCTCCCTGATCTTGTAGCCCAGGTAGATATGGCCCTAGCCCTGAGTAGCATTCTGCCATTGCCCAGAATGATACCACAGTACAAGGACAAAATGATTGACTTCAACAATTGGCTAAGCTTCTGGTGTCATTCTAAGGGGATCCACTATCTGTTTTCTTGGGATGACATGGTCGACAGACCATGATGCTTTGCCACAGATGGCCTGCACCTGTTGCCCCTGAGATTCCAGATACTGGCTAAAGCTCTTGCTGCTCCTATAGTGCCTTTTTTAGGCAAGGTTCAAATGACAAATTCACTACCGTAACAGGAACTGAGGGTAATGCTACTCAATGCTAGAAGTCTAAATCTCAAAATGCACTCACTCGAGGCACTCCTTAAAATGGAGAACATCGATATCTGTGCAGTGACTGAGACCTGGTTCAAGGCTCCAGAGAGCACCCCTGCACTACTCTTACCACACTTTTTAGCCATGTAACCTGGACCGAAACACCAAAAGCAGAGATGTGTCCATATTCATTAAGGATATCCACACCTCCAGGCTAGTTGCTCAGCATAATGCGTCCGAGGTTATCCAAGTGCAACTAACTCTGGGCAAAACTGCAATCCAAATTGTAGCTTGCTACAGATACCCCACCATGCCCCAGGATTCCCACTCCTCTTTTCATGATGTACTGGAAAATATTAGGGTTCAACCAAACACCCTAATAATGGGTGACTTCAACTACCCCACCATTAACTGGGAGAACTACTCGTGTACCAACTCCTTAGCTCAACGCTTTCTGGAATTCATAAACTCCAATGCCCTGGATCAACTTATCCACACCCCCACCAGGGGCAACAATATCCTAGACCTAGTCATTACCAACATGAGTGACCAGTGTTCCACTCCTGAAGTCAACACCTCATTGGTCTGATCCAACCATAAACTAATCACCCTTGATATCCACATCCCGCCCCCACCCCCATTAAGGAAACCACAGTAAAAAAATTTCTCCAAAGCCAACTTTATGCTTCTTAAGACAGAAGTGGTGAACTTCATGACACCTATGCAGATGGACAATACAGTTACAACTGCTGAATACTACACAAATGCACCCTATAAGCATTTACACGAGTGCATGGATTGTGCTATCCCAAACAGAACCAAGACGCTATCCTCCAAAAAAAGGAAGCCAATCTGGTGGTCCCCTGCCATAAACAAACTGTACAACAGAAGGAAGAAACTTGCAAAAGAGAGTAAAATCCCATGAGTGGAGGAGCTCCCTGGTCAGCCTCAGTAAGAAGCTAAGATCCCTTATAAGATCCTCCAAAGCTAGCTACAAAAACAAAATCGCCACTAATTCTAAGGACAACCACAAAGCATTCTATAGCTATGTTAAGAATCTTGATGGCAACACCCAGATTTGCTCTGAGTTACAGCACAATGGCATGAAAATTACAGAACCAACTGATATTGCCAACATCCTGGCAGATAGGTTCACTGCTAACTTTACCCCCCCACCCCCAAAGGGCCCATATCTATACAAGAAGAATGCAGAGTCCCTGTAATCACAACTACACAGGTAAAAGTTGCACTCTCTAAAGCCAAAAACACAGCATCCATGGGACCGGACAACATCCCAGGCTGTGTTTTACATGAACTTCAGAATGAACTGGCTCCCCACTTAAGCACCATGTTCAGTAATACCCTCACATCAGGCTTTGTGCCCACTGAATGGTGCACAGCAACAGTTATCCCACTCCACATAGGGGGAGCCACCACTGATCCCGGGAACTATCGACCTATTAGCCTGACGAGCCTGGTCTGCAAGGCCATGGAACGTATCATCATGGAACTCATAAACAAAGACATTGGTAACCTCCAAACTCTGGATCCCATCCAGTTCGGGGTTTTGAAAGGCAGATCATGCCTCCTGTACCTGATCGACTTCTTTGAGGCAATCACCAGAGCTGTAGATGAGGGTAAGATGAGGGTAAGGTGGTTCACACAGCCTATCTTGACTTCGCCAAGGCTTTCAACACCATCCCCCATTCTGGGATTATAGCTAAACTCACTAAACTAGGTATAAATCCCTACATCACAAGATGGGCTGCCAACTGGCTCACTGACAGAACCCACACTGTAAAAGTTACAGACTCCAAATCTGACCTCAAAGCAGTGACAAGTGGAGTACCACAGGGTTCTGTCCTGGGACCTCTCCTGTTTGGTATCTACTTCTCTGAAGTACAGGCTAACACAGAAGGCCTCTGGCTAATGAAGTTCACAGATGACTGCAAATAGGAGCCATAGTCAAGTCCCCAAATGATGTGGACATCCTACAGAAGGGCCTCGCTGAGACAGATGCCTAGTGTCAGAGCCATGGCCTCAAGCTCAATGCTAAAAAGTGCAGTGTCATCCCCTTTGGTAAAAACTCTGTACCCATGAACTACCGCATAGGCAGCAATCTACTTAACACCGAATGTGCGATAAGACACCTTGGGACCCAGGTGGATAGCAGTCTCTCCTTTGATAGTCACATCGCCACAGTAGTCAGGAAGTCCTTCTACGTGGCACACCTCATCATAAAAGGGTTCTCATCAAGGAAAAAAGAGGTCATTGTTCCCCTCTACTTGACACTCATTAGACCCATTATAGAGTACAACGCCCCTTTTGGAATGTACCTCACAAGACATCTGCAGCAGCTGGAACGGCCGCAGAAGTACCTCACAAAGAGGATTACTGGCCTCAAACAAATGCCCTACACTGTCCATCTCAAAAAAACTCCAGCTTTACTCCGTAGCATATCACCTACTCCGAGGTGATCTCTGCCTAACATATAAAGTTATGTCAAACCCAGAGCTGTTGGACATGCTCCACCTAAAGAAATCCCAATCCCTCCGAGCTACATGCTCTAGGGACCTAAACCTTGTCAGCACAATAAACAGGACATGCTGGAGGGATAGATTCCTGTCCCAGAGACTTCCCATACTCTGGAACAGGCTACCCATCTTTGTCAAGCAAAGTTCTTCATTAGCACTCTTCAAGACAAATCATGATGAGCGGATGGGAAATAGGAAATACACCCCGGGGATCACTTCTGTGTCTCTGCTCAACAGTGGCACAGGAAAATAACTTTCTTGGGTGGCGTAAGCCAAGAAATCTTGTTGGCTAGGCTTACATAGGCCCTTGGGTCGATAGGCTAGTACCTACCTATGAACCTATGAACCTCAGAGGTTTCTATCAAAAAAGATCAAGGGACTCCAGCACATACCATACACAGACTGACTAAAGTCCCTGTCACTATACTGTGTATCATATAGGCTTTTTAGGGGAGACTTATGCCTGGCTTACAGAGCAATCTCAGACCCAAACCTAATGAATTTGCTGCACATCTGTAAATCAAATGGGACTAGAGCTACCCATTCCAGGGACCTAAATATGGCCTGTGACTTGAATAGGATAAGTTGGAGGGACAGATTTGTCTCCCAATGACTGCCATGTCTTTGGAATAGGCTACCAATTAATGTGAAGCAGAGCACCTGTATGACACTGCTCAAAAGAAACCTGGACAAGTGGATGGGGCACCATAAATTCTTAATGGGGATAGTGCCCACAGCCCTCCTGGACATGGACAGTCAATACTAAATACAATCCTGGGTAATGACTAGAGTGTCTATGGTATTACATTGAGATGAGATGGCTAGGCTTGAAATTACCTCCTGGTTGAGTCTATGATTAGTCAGGGTAATTCCTTTCTCTTAACATTTGTTTTAATATGGAAAACTCCCTATACAAGTTTTCATCCTCGGTAACCAACTGTGACAATCTTATCATCTGGCCTTTAGCCAAATTTCTTTTTTGCCATTGTGGATGATTCCTTTCAAAATGGAGAAAAGTGTTAGAATAGGTTGGTTTCCTGTAGATGGATGACTTGTATTGTTTTCTTTATTTATTTTTGTAAAGGTGTATATCTAAGTAGTTACAACTTTCTATTTCTACAGTGTGTGTAAACGACAAAAAATTAGTTGTAGTATTAATATGGTCAAAAAATTCTGGTATTTTTTTGTATATCATCATCCCAAAAGATGACTACATCATCCAGAAACCTAAAATACTTAAAAATAGAATACTGTAATATTGATCCAAAGATAAACTTCGTTTTCCATAACCACAGGATGATATTTGCAAAAACCAGAGCTGAAGAAGCTCCCTCTTTGCCTCTGTTCTTATCTTTGTAAAATACTCGTCTTGAAACCAAACAAGATTATTCTTCAAGACCAGATCCATAAGTGTTAGCCAACATAAATCAAGTCATGTGACATCTTAGTGCCCGGTGTTAGTGCTTCAATAAAATAATTTATTCCTTCTTCATAGGGAATAGAAAGGAATTTTCCACATAGGTGGTAATCCATTAAGTACAGAAGAAGTAATTAGGGACCTGGGGACCCAAGTTGATAGCAATCTCTCATTTGACAACCACGTGGCCAAAGTGGTTAGAAAAACATTTTATATAGCCCACCTAATCATGAAGGGATTCACATCTAGATCAGGGGAGGTCATCATGCCTCTTTACTCATCCCTCACCAGGCCCATAATTGAGTACAGTGCCCCTTTTGGGATGTACCTTACCAGACACCTGCAGCAACTGGAAAGACCCCAAAAGTACCTCACCAAGAGGATCAAAGGGCTCAAACAGATGCTATATGCTGCCCGGTTAAAGAAACTCCAGCTCTACTCAGTGGCATACCGCCTGTTCAGAGGCGATCTGTGCCTGACGTATAAAGCCATGTCCAACCCGGAATTAATGGACATGCTGCACCTCAGAAAATCCAAATCCCATCGAGCTACGCACTTGAGAGACTTGAACCTCAGCACTGAAATATATAGGACATGCTGGAGGGACAGATTCATAACCCAGAGGCTCCTTTCACTCTGGAATAAAATCCCAGTCCAGGTTAGGCAGAGTCCCTCATTGACTCTCTTCAAGAGGAATCTTGATGAGTGGATGGGAGATCGTAGGTTTACCCCGGGTATCACTTCTGTGTCACTGTTAGACAGAGGCACAGTATACTAACCTCGAAAAAGGGCATAGCAAAATAAATTTAAAATGGGTGGCGAAAGCCAAACACATTCTGGATAGGCTTATAAATGCCCTAGGGCAGATAGCCTAGTATGAACCCATGAACCTATGAACCTATGAATGTCTTTTACATCTATACTTAAGAAAATAGCATTTTCATTATATCCACATTTAGCAAAAGTTCTAAGTAGGTGCCATGAATCCTTCAAAATGCATTTTATCTACAAAAAATGGTGGTCCACAAACTTTGCAAAGGACTCTGTTCTTGAGCCCCTTGCTGCAACTATTGGTCTCATGGGGGGGGTCAAAGATTGATTTGTGGACCTTAGGGGTTCCAAATAAAGATGGACTCAAGGGTTTTGTACTTTCAAATATTTATTTTTTTCTGGACTGAACTGGTATTCTAAAAAAGTTCATGCAGGGGCAAGTCTAGTCTATAACTAGAAATATTAACTTCATTTAATGACACTAAAGGAAAGTCCTCATTGTCATGCAGGAAGTCCAATACCTTGCCTGTGTAAAGGTTCTGACCCATTATAACAACCCCCTCCCTTTGTCCAGTTTCATAATCCTTATGGTTTTATTGTTAGTGAGTTCAGTTCATGCTTTTCTGTTCTTCCTTACTGAGATTATAGTCACTGACCTTAGTATTCTCTCTGTAAGCTGCTCTAATGTCAGCTTCGCAAAGCTTTTCAAATAGTGACACTGGTGGCAATGAAGGGGTCGTGTAGGTTCAACTTCTGTGTAAAACTAGTGAAACATCACAAGTTACATCTTTGTTATCCTCTAATAATGATTTCAAATTTAAATATCTTGTGTACATTTTAATGTCCAATATTGTATCCACTAACTTGGCTCCCTGATAAGGTATAAAATTAAAACCCCTTGCAAGTAGTGTTCCATGTTGTTCTGTTATATTAATGTTATTATAGTTATACATTTTAAAACCTTTGACTTCAGTGACAATATGATTTTCAGTAAACTTCCTTACTATTGCTAATAGGAATTGTTCCTCCCCTTCCTTCTCAGTTGGACCCTCTGATTATATCAGATATTCTGTTGTTGATTCCCTGTTACTGACTGTTGAAAATGTTGCTGTGCATTGGTTCTGTCCCTCAGTCTTACCAGCCTCCTGGGAAGGGGACTAAATCCTGTTGAAAATTTTGTATTTCTCTATCCATGAACATATTTGGGTCAACCTCTTCTTCTGGGGCCTGAAATTCTACACAGTCATCAGTTTAAACAAAAGATATTCTACTGATCTGCCCTTTCTTGGGCAAGGAGTCTGCTCATTTTTGCTGATATTCTATGCTGTCTCTAACCAGGTTTTTTTCTTATCTTCTTCTTTTCATACTGATAACTTGCTGGTCAACACTTCTAAAAACCCCTTATATAATTCATTATATTCTGCAAATAATGCGTCCTCTGTAATTTCACATTGAAGTACTATAAATTGTTCCTGCAAGCTCTTAATGATTTGGTGATTGTTTTTCATTAAGAGTTTCATAAATTCAAGCCCCATAAGATCAAATAATTCTAACAGCTCATAGTGTAACACAGAACTGTTGGTGATATTGTTTGGAAATGTATAAATTCTTAAATCCTTAGGTGCACATTTCACTTTGATACAGCCCTCATAAAAGAGTTGCAACCCTCTATATTTTGTAATTCACTTTTCTAGTTTAAACAATTTTTGCTTAAGGTGTCTCACTGTATCATCTCCACCAATCGGATTACAACCTTGAATGGAAAATTGGTATTCAACCGAGTTAAAAAGTTTTCGTTGTTGGCAGGATAACCAGGCATGCCTTCCAGTCCGATATTCTCCTTAACAGGTCATTGTCCAATAATATTATCTCCTCATGAAGCTACTTCTGAGAAAGTGGGTGCAGAACGAGAGACTGTAGCTTTAGTAGTTTGATTCTTCTCAAAATGGTTGTTTATATTATCAGCTCCGTTCATTCCACTAACTTTCAAAGCAGCGAATTTGTCAATTTTGGCATTCATCTGAGTTAGGAGTGCCACAAGCTGCATTAAACTCATGCTGTCCTCCTCAGTAAACATAGTTAATTCACCAGTTCCTTCCATATCCAATCCAAGTAATTAATTTTCCAACAAGTGCCACATGCAAAGCCTAGTAGTGAAAATAAAAAACTGGTAACTAAAAACAAGATAAAGAAACTAAAAACAACACAAACCTTTCCACTACAAGGAATACTCTGCATGCACAGTATAACAGATAAGTGCTTTCATTCCTTTAATAATACCAACGGAACATCATCAGATAACATACAATAGAACCATTTCCTTTCTATACAACCAAATACCAATCAAAAACTTACAGAAATTAAAATCTCAATAAAGGCAAAGTAACCCCCTTCTCTATTGTCAAAAAAAATCGTATTCGTTTAAATCTAATATAAATGTTCATAACAAAAACAGTGTTGTTTAATTTAAAACTTTAAATTTAATTTAAAAATGCAATATTCAAAAACCTAGACGGAACAGGTGTCAACCATCCTTGGCAAATCACCATGGTTTGTTAGCCATGTCCTCCCCGGCTGGCAAATACTGTATTCCCCCTAGAATAACACCAAAAAGTAAGCCAATTGTTAAAGTCCATCATCTTCAGTTCATACTTTGGCATCACACTGGTGAAGGTAGAATGCTGCTCGATGCTAGGCACATACTTGTCTGTGACACATATTCTGAGAGCTTCATATTGTTTCTCCTCATATAGTCTACAAAGGCACATGTCAGGTCATTTGCACCTACATGGACTATGACTGAATTGTGCTGGCACCAATGGTACAATGACTTGAATGCTTGAGTAACTTGGACGATCCTGGCTCCTGATAGGCAACTGACTGTTATTTTCTCCTTGTTCAGCCTGGTAAGTGGGGCATCAGTATATTGTACAGTGGAGTCCCCTTTGACAGGAGTCCTGGGTAGTGTATCCATATGATCACAGGAAGTTACTAAGATATTGGTCCTGAGGGCCTTTCAAGCCTAGCCAAGAATTTAGACCATGTTCCAACAAGTCAACACCCTATGCCACTGTCCACCAGGAACACAGGTGGAATCCCAGGGGTGCATTTTCTGTTCACCATCCAGTTATTCAGGTTGTGCTTAAAAAGGGTTAATGAGGCACTCTGCTTGATGTGGAGAGGGAGTTAATTCCACAAAATGAGAAGCCTCTTGGACACAAATCTGTCCTGCCAACAAGTCCTATTGGTGTCATAGACCAGGTTGAGATCGCACATGTGGGTTACACGAATGAAGCTTGACTTGCGGATATGCAGCAGTCCCATCAGGGTGGGGTCTGAGATTGCTTTGTATGCCAGACAGAGGTCACCTCTGAGAAGTCTGTAGGAGTATAGGGACAGGGTCTTTAGGGTCTCTGTGTAGGGTAGATGTTTGAGGTCCTGGATTCTCCTGGTATGGAACCGCTGTGGTCTCTCCAGTTGCTGCATGTGCTTTGTGAAGTACATGCTGAAGGGGGCATTGTACTCAACAATGGGTATTATAAGGGAAGAATAGAGGGATGTTATGACAATCTTGTCCCTGGATGAGATACCCTTACTAATGAGGTGGGCCATATGGAAAGCTTTCCGTACAATGGAGGCAATATGATGGTCAAAAGTCAGTTTGCTATCAAGCTAGGTGCCCAAGTCCCTCACAACTGAATGCGTGCTTAGGACCTTATTATCAATGTGATAATTTGTGAAGCTGTCTCTCTCCCCAAAGGGGATGATGATACATTTTTTGGCATTCAGTTTGAGGCCATGTTTCTGGCACCAGTCATTTGTTTGGCTGAGATCCTCTTGGAGGATGTCCAAATCACTAGGGGAATTGATGACAGCACCCAGCCTGCAGTGATCTGCAAACTTAGTCAGTCATATTCCACTGGTTTTGGCCTACACCTCAGAAAAGTATATCCCTATTAGCAGAAGCCCCAAGATCGATCCCTGGGGTACACTGCTTGTTACAGGTCTACTGCTTGAGGTGGCTTCCCCTATTTTAACTAGGTGGGTTCTATCAGTGAGCCAGTTTGTTACCTATCTGGTAACATATGGATTGATGCCTAGTTGAGAGACTTTTTCTATTATACCTGAGTGGGCAATAGCTTTGGCCAGATCAGGGTAGGCGGTGTACACCATCTTCCCCTTGTCCATGGCCTTGGTGAGTGTCTCAAAGAAGTCAACCAAATTTAACAGGTATAACCTCCCCTTGATGAAACCAAACTATGTGTCATTGAGTGTCTGGAGGTTGCCAATGTCCTTGTTAATAAGGTCCATGATAATCTGCTCCATGGCCTTGCAGATCAGGCTAGTTAGGGTGATGGGTCTATAATTTCCTGGATTGGTGGACACTTCGCCTTTGTGCAAAGGGTGACGGCTGATGGTATTTCCTGAGGGAAGGTTGAGGGGAAAGAGGGGTAATTTATCAGACAGAAGGTTTGCTGTATCTTCTGGCTCAGTATAGGTGGCTCCATTTACAATGAGCTCTGCACACAATTGTGTATTGCCTTTCAGTTTGTGGAAACAGCTAAAGATTGCTTTGTGGTTGTCCTTGGCCTGAGAGGCTATACTTACTTCAAATTTGGCTTTGGTAGACTTTCTCTGTCCTCTGAGTTTTTTCTTAGTTTGATGAGAGTGCTTTTATCCTGCTGGGTGCTACACCTCGTAATTATTGCCATGATTTTCTTCCTTTTGTTATAAAGCCTATTGATCTTGTGATTCCACCAGGGTGGCTTGTTTTTTTCAATTAGTTCTGTACTTCTTCCTGGTGGGAACAGCTGCCTCTATGCAGCATGTTTGCACAGGGTTTCTTTGAACAGTTCTGCATAGGCAGCAGTGTTCTCAGGGCTTAAGGGGTTTGAAATTTTGCAAGGTTATCATTTAATAGCAGGAGGTTAGTCTTAGAGTAGTTCCTGAATATTCCAGGTTTAACTGGGGGTCCAGGTTTTATTTTTCCTTTAAAGGAGACCATTTTGTGGTCTGACCTTACCATAGAAGACATTACAGTAGGAGGTGTGCAGCACTCTCCCATATTAGTGAGGACCAGATCCAGTATGGTTGCACCCCTGGTTGGTGAACTGACAATCTGGTCCATAGGTTCATAGGTTCATAGATTAGTTTTTTGCAAGGTTATCATTTAATAGCAGGAGGTTAGTCTTAGAGTAGTTCCTGAATATTCCAGGTTTAGCTGGGGGTCCAGGTTTTATTTTTCCTTTAAAGGAGACCATTTTGTGGTCTGACCTTACCATAGAAGACATTACAGTAGGAGGTGTGCAGCACTCTCCCATATTAGTGAGGACCAGATCCAGTATGGTTGCACCCCTGGTTGGTGAACTGACAATCTGGTCCATAGGTTCATAGGTTCATAGGTTCATAGATTAGTACTAAGCTAACTGCCCTTGCGAGCCATTTTAAGCCTAGCCAATTATCCCTTTTTTTTAGACTCAAACCCTGCACCTTGTTTTTGTAAGGCAAAAACCTTAACCATTAGACCACCCTCCCAACCCCACACCCCAACCTCCCAAACACAAACTCCAGGGAGTTTGTGTTTACAAAATCCAGGAATCTCTGTGTCTGTACATTTGGTGTCGTACAGGATTCCCAGTTAAAAGTGGGATAATTAAAGTCAGCCATGAATATGGTATTGAGTTGGATGGTTAGTGTTTCTAATAAGTTTAAATACATGATATTGGTTTCCTGGGTCATAGAAGAAGGACCTATAGCTTGCAAGGAAGTGGTACTAGATTTTGCCTATGGTGATTTGAATATGGAGCAGCTCAAGTGCACTTTTCTGTTTGACCAGCCTTGAAGTACATTTATTTTTTCATGTAAATAGAGACACCTCCATCTTTTGTCCCTGCCTGTAAAGTAGTTGGTCTTAATGTGTGCAAGGCATTATAACGTTGCACAGTTGCTGTACTCTCCATGACTTTAAACCATGTCTCAATGACCGCACAGACATCAGCATTCTCTAGGGTGAAGAGAGCTTCTAATGATTGGAGTTTTTTTTGTTTAGACTCCTAGCATTGAGCAGTAATACCTTTTGATTTTCTTGGTTTTGATTTGCTATGTCAGAAGTACTTTCAGTTTGGCATTGCCTAAAAAAGGTACTATGGGGGAAGACAATGTTTTAGCTAATATTTGAAAGCCTAGAGGGGAGACGTGTAGACCATCCCTACCAAAGCAGCATGGTCTGTTGACTAACTCCTTCCCTGCTGACAAATATTGCACCCCCTCAGAATGACACATGACTCTAAGCCAATTATTAAAGTCAATTATCTTTTGTTCGTATTATGGCATCATCCTTGGAGAAGGTAAAACGTTGCTCAGTGCTATGCTCATACTAGCCTGAGACACATATTCTGAGAGCTCCATGAGGTCTCTCTTCATATAGTCTAGGGAGACACGTCAGGTCATTTACTCTCACATGGCCTATGACTGAGCTCTACTGGTAAGTGTCACCCAATGACAAGTGCATGTGTAATGTGGTGGATCCTAGTCCCTGATAAGCAACTGACCTTGACCTGCTCCTTACTCAGCCTGTTGAGAGGGACATCAGTGTGTCTCATGATGGAGTCTCCAATGACTAGAATGTTGGATTGTGTGGTGTGTGCCCAGGTCTCTCACCACTTAGTGCATGCTTAGGGTGTTTCTACTGATGTGGTTGTTAGCAGGAACATTGATCTTACCGAAAGAGATGGTAGTACATTTTTTTTTGCATTGAGTTTAAGACCATGACTTTGGCACCAATCATTTGTTTGTGTAAGACCCTCTTGTAAGATGATGGCATTGTTTGGGGATTCTATGACAGCTCCCAGTTTGCAGCTATCAGCAAACTCTGTCAGCCATAGGTTTTAGGTTTTGCTTGTACTTTGGAGAAATAGATTTTGAACAGTTGAGGTCCCAGGCTGATCCCTGTGGAACACCACTAGTTACAGGTCTGCTGTTGAAGGTGGATTCCCTTATTTTGACTGTGGGTTCTATCGGTGATCCAGTTAGTGACCCACCTAACGATATAAGGGTTGGTACCTAACTGGGTGAGTTTGTCAATAATGCCTGAGTGGGGGATAGTGTCAAAAGCCTTGGCCAAGTCCAGGTAGGCTGTATGTGCAGTTTTCCCATTGTCCAGGGCTCTGGTGACTGTCTCAAAGAAGTCCACCAGGTTTAACAGGCATGATCGCCCTTTGACAAATCCAAACTGAGTAGGGTCAAGTATTTGGAGATTACATATATCTTTGTTGATAAGGTCCATGATGATTTACTCCATGGCCTTGCAGATAAGGATAGTCAAGCTAATAAGGTTATAGATCACAGGGTATGTGGAATCACCACCCTTCTGCAAGGGTTAACGGTGGCTGTTTTCCATTCAGCTGGGAAGAAGCCGGTGCTTAGACTATGATTGAAAAGAGTACCCAATGGTGTTGTTAATTCCTGCTGGAGCCCATGTAGGATGCAGCCTGGGATGTTATCAGGTCCCATAGATGCTGTGTTTTTGGCCTTAGAGAGAGCATTCATGACCTGCTCTCTGGAGATAGAAGGTGGGGGACAGGAGGAAGGAATGTCATGGGGTATGCGTGGTGGAGACAGGAAAGTGAAGTTTTTGCAGAACCCGCCAACTAACAGGTTTTCTGTGTCCACAAGCTAAGTGTATGTGGTATCGTTAACTGCCAGTTTGGCATAGATCTGGGTCTTACCTTTTAGGCTATGGATGTAACTAAAGAACACTTTATAGTTGTCCTTAGTTGAGGATGCTAATTTGGATTAGTAGTTTGCTTTGGAGGAGTTCACAAGAAGTCTTATTTGCTTGTTTAAGCTGAGGATGGAGTGTTTTCAGTTTAGGGAATGCTACATCTTACTTTTGGACAACAATTTCTTACTTTTGTTGTAAAGCCAGTTAATGGCATTTGTCCACCAGGCTGGTTTGCTCTTCCTTGAAGAGCTTGTTTTGGTCCTATCAGGTATGGCCATGTCAATGCAGTTATACAGGCGTTTGTAAAAAGCATTGGTGTAGGACTTGGCATAGCTGCTGGTTCCATCTGGGGGGGTAGGTGTAGTGCAGCTATTTATACTATCCCTTAGAAGGTTATAATCTGCTTTGTGGAAGTTTTTTAGTTTAGTTGCTGCTGGGGGGGGAGGTCTGGTGCAATAGATACTTTGAATGAATGTGGTCAGATCTAACAAGGGAAGACCTCACAACGGGGGTGATACAGTGGTCCCTCATTTTGGTAAGCACCAGATCCAAGATGTCACTTCCTAGATGGGGTGTCCACCTGCTGGCCCAGGGCATTGGAGTTAATGAACTTGAGGAACATTTGGTCAAGTGAGTTTGAGTACGAGTAATTTACCCTGTCAATGGCTGGGTAATTAAAATCACTCAGAACCATGGTGTTCAAATGTATCTTGATGGATTGCAGTAGATCCAAGTAGACAGTGGGTGTTTTGATTCATTGAGGGGGTCCTGTAATTGGCAATAACTGGAATAGGTGTTCTATAACAGTAGTTGCACCTGAAGTGTCTCCAGGGAATCATACTGTTTAACCAGTCTAGAGGTGTATTTATCTTTAATGAAGATTGATACGCCACCTCCTTTAGTTTTCATGCCTTCAGTTCATGATCTGAACATGTGGTAGGAGATGCAACCTGGTATGACTGGGGTTCTCTTCACTGCCTTGAACCAGGTCTCTGTGAATGCACAGATGTCAGTGTCTTCCAAAGTAAGGACTGCTTCCAGTGAGTGCAGTTTCATGCTAAAACTCCTAGCATTTAGCAGTATAACCATGAGGTTTTTTTTTTCTTAAGACAGAAGTGGTGAACTTCATAACACCCATGGAGATGGATAATACAGTTACAACTGCTGAATCCTACACAAATGCACTCTATAAGCACTTACACGAGTGCATGGATCATGCTATCCCAAGCATAACCAAGATGCTATCCTCCAAAAAAAGAAAGCCAATCTGGTGGTCCCCTGCCATAAATAGACTGTACAACAGAAGGAAGAAAGTGTTGCAAAAGAGAGTAAAATCCCATGAGTCGAGGAGCTCCCTGGTCAGCCTCAGTAAGAAGCTGAGATCCCTTATAAGGTCCTCCAAAGCTAGCTATGAAAGCAAAATCACCACTAATTCCAAGGACAACCCCAAAGCATTCTATAGCTATGTCAAGAATCTCAATGGCAGCACCCAGATCTGCTCTGAGCTACAGCACAAAGGCAAGAAAATTACAGAACCAACTGATGGTTGGGAGGGTGGCCTAATGGTTAAAGTGTTTGCCTTACAAACACAAGGTGCAGGGTTTGAGTCTCACAAGGGATAATTGGCAAGGCTTAAAAATGGCTTACAAGGGCAGTTAGCCTAGTACTAATCTATTTCTATTTCTATATTGCCATCATCCTGACAGATAGCTTCAGTGCTAACTTTACCCTCCCCACCCCCTAAAGGGCCCATATTTATACAGGAAGAATGCAGAGCCCCTGTAATCACAACTACGCTGGTAAAAGCTGCACTCTCTAAAGCTAAAAACACAGCATCCATGGGACCGGACAACATCCCAGGCTGCATTTTACATGAACTTCAGAATGAACTGGCTCCCCACTTAAGCACCATGTTCAATAATTGCCTCGCATCAGGCTTTGTGCCCACTGAATGGCGCACAGCAACAGTTATCCCACTCCACAAATGGGTAGCCACCACTGATCCCGGGAACTATCAACCTATTAGCCTGACAAGCCTGGTCTGCAAGGCCATGAAATGTATCATCATGGAACTCATAAACAAAGACATTGGTAACCTCCAGTCTCTGGGTCCCACCCAGTTCAGGTTTGTGAAAGGCAGATCATGACTCCTGAACCTGATTGACTTCTTTGAGGCAGTCACCAAAGCCATAGATGAGGGTAAGGTGGTTCACACAGCCTATCTTGACCTCACCAAGGCTTTCAACACCATCCCCCATTCTGGAATTATAGCTAAACTCACTAAACTAGGTATAAATCCCTACGTCACAAGATGGGTTACCAAACTGGCTCACTGACAGAACCCACACTGTAAAAATTGTAGTCTCCAAATCTGACCACAAAGCAGTGACAAGTGGAGTACCACAGGGTTCCATCCTGGGACCTCTCCTGTTTGGTATGTACTTCTCTGAAGTGCAGACTAACACAGAAGACCTTTGGCTAACGAAGTTCACAGATGACTGCAAACTAGGAGCCATAGTCAAGTCCCCAAATGATGTGGACATCCTACAGAAGGGCCGCACTGAGACAGATGCTTGGTGTCAGAGCCATGGCCTCAAGCTCAATGCCAAAAAGTGCAGTCTCATCCCCTTTGGTAAAAACTCTGTACCCATGAACTACCATATAGGTAGCAATTTACTTAACACCGAATGTGTGATAAGAGACCTTGGGACCCAGGTGGACAGTAGTCTCTCCTTTAATAGTCACATCACCACAGTAGTCAGGAAGTCCTTCTACGTGGCACACCTCATCATAAAAGGGTTCTCATCCAGGAAAAAAGAGGTCATCGTTCCCCTCTACTCGACACTCATTAGACCCATTATAGAGTACAACGCCCCTTTTGGAATGTACCTCACAAGACATCTGCAGCAGCTGGAATGGCCACAGAAGTACCTCACAAAGAGGATTACTGGCGTCAAACAAATGCCCTACACTGACCGCCTCAAAAACTCCAGCTTTACTCCATAGCATATCGCCTACTTCGAGGTGATCTCTGCCTAACATATAAAGCTATGTCAAACCCAGAGCTGTTGGACATGCTGCACCTAAAGAAATCCCAATCCCTCTGAGCTACACGCTCTAGGGACCTAAACCTTATCACTGCAATAAACAGGACATGCTGGAGGGAGAGATTCCTATCCCAGAGACTTCCCATACTCTGGAACAGGCTACCCATCTATATCAAGCAAAGTTCTTCATTAGCACTCTTCAAGAAAAATCTTGATGAGTGGATGGGAAATAGGAAATACACCTTGGGGATCACTTCTGTGTCTCTACTCAATAGTGGCACAGGAAAATAACTTTCTTGGGTGGCGTACGCCAGGGAACCTTGTTGGCTAGGCTTACATAGGCCCTTGGGCCGATAGCCTAGTACCTACCTATGAACCTATGATGAAATTTTTACATCAGGAATCTAGTCCCTGTGACATTGCCTAAAAAAGGCACTATAGGGGTGGCAAGAGCCTTTTCCAGTAGGCCAACTTCCAGGGTTGACAGATGAAGATAACCATCGGCTGCGCAGTGTTGTAACTATTAGTATTGTTGCTTCATAGCAAGATGTTCTCCAGTTTGAATTTTGGCTGACTTTGTGTGGAGTCTGCATATCCTCCCTGCATTCTGTTGGGTTTTCTGTGGGTGGTCCAATTTCCTCCCACATTCCAAAAGACATGTCTGGATCATCCCACCCCCACCCCTGGGCCTCTGCTGAAAATGGGGTCTGTCCCAGTTGGACTTTCTCGGTAAACAAATGTCCAATAAATAAATAAAATAAATAAATATCTGGCAAAACATCAAAGTCTACTGATCATGTCATCCCAGGCTGACAGGAACTCGATCCCCTTAGAACGACACCAGAAATAAGCCAATTATTAAAGTCATTGATTTTCTGTTTATATTGTGGTATCATGCAAGGCAAGGGCAATATGCTGCTCAAGGATAGGGACATACCTCCCTGTGACATATAATCAGAGAACTCAATCATGTCTCTCTTCATGTAGTCCAGGGAGGTATGTCTCAAGTCATTCACACCAACATGTACTATGACTGAATCATAATGGTACTTGTTAAGAGACTTGAGTGCCTGCATGATCTGATGAATCCTGTCAACAGAAAGACAACTGACCGTGGCTTTCTCCTTGTTCAGTCTGGTGAGCAGGACATCTGTGTGTCACTATAGAGTCTTCTATGGGCTTTAATGGTGAGACACTTGTGCTTGTATCATTATGTGTATTATGTGTTTTGTGTGTTATGGTTGATTTAGTTTGTATGTGCTTTGGAGGTCTGTGATGTTTAGATAGATTTTTTGTGAGTATCTCTGCATATTTTAGTCTACGTGTATGCTGTCTGTCTTGAGTAGGAGTTATGGTAGATGGGCTGACAACCCCCTCTGTCTTGCTATCTATAGCAGAGACAGCTGTGATTCCAGACTCATAACATAGGTGCATTTCTCACAAATGGTACAGGAATGATTCAAAGGTTGTCAGTGCACATGAGGCATTTGCTACACGGCCTCAGCAGACCCATGTCAACCAGGCAGGTCAGAGAAAAGGAGGGAAACTGTCCGTTCATGATCCGAGCAATAATCTTGGTCTGGCTATACCAGTTGAATAGGGAATACAGCAGGGGCAGGTATTAGTAGGTTTAGTGTGACAAACTCTGGTTTAGATATAATTTGTGAGGCTAGAGAGCAAGTGTTGGTAACCGGCAATCTTCTGCTCCATAGTGCACAATGCGCAAAGAGGTGCAAACAAGAACAAGCTGGTTCAAACACAGGCTTTTTAAAGCAGAAAAACAGGAAACAGCCAAAGTGCAAATTATCCAATCAAAATGCCATCAACAGAGCCCTGCAACAGTAACTCTAGTTAGATCAGTCTAAACTGTACCTTCTTCCCATAAGAGTACGGAGGGGGGGGGGGTCTCCAGACAAAAAAATAAATACAGTTGCAGTATTAAGAAACATAACAGAATGTAATGAAACCAAGTGGATAATTAATCTGGGTGCTGACAGAGCACCTGGTTTGAATGGTGTCATTCCTATTAAGCCTTTTTTAAGAAAGAGGAGAGTACTATATCAAGCTTTTTGATTGGATATTATGTATTTTAAAAGGTGTTCTTAATTTTTGTATGATGTCTGAAGAATGTTTTTTTTAACCTAAAAGCGCTCACCTATTGCACTTTATTAAACTACTGGTTTTATCAGCCTGCTGGTCTGGATCATTTGTTTTTGCTGTTGTAATTTGCTGTGAAGTTGGACCTTAGGTGCAAAGTCTGCAATTGTTTTTTGGATGGTAGGATACTGATCAATACTAGCTTCACACCCATTTCAGATGCATATTCAGAGAGCTCCGTCATGACCCTTTTCATATTACCCAAGGAAATGAATCTCAAGTCATTCACTCCCATGTTTGCAATGACAAGGTCATATGTGTAAGCAGTGTAAGGGGATTTGGGGGCCCTAGTGACATTGTGGATCATGGTACCTGGCAAGCAACTAACGGTCACTCTTTCTTTGCCCAGCCTGGGGAGTGGAGGATCTGCATGTCAAACTAAGGAATTATCTGTCACTTGTCATGTACATCTCAAATATAATGAATAGGCTGAGTGTTCATTTAAGTAGTTTATTATACACAAACACATCTGGATAGGGTTTTGGAAACAAACTTAAACAAACTAACAAACTGACTGACTACTACACTCATACATGCTTACACTCTGGCTGCTGTCTCAAAATGGCACTCTTGCTTGCATGTGCTCTGTACTTCTATGCAAGTGCCCACTGGCTGGCATGCTTCTTAAAGGTACAACACACACTCTGATCTACATCTTCCCCATACATCTCAGCCTGCAATATCCAAAAATTGGGTCAAAGGCCCATGAAAAGTAGGTACAACTGACCAAAAATATGTACACTGATTAACATAACATTTGCATTCATAATTATGTAACTCTGCCCACTCCAATGGAGTTGTGGGATACCAACTTTTAAACAAAAACTGAAGAACAGACAAAATGCTAAACACCAAATTTAACCAGAACAGTAGTGTTTATTTATATTAACATTGTTATCAAATGCAACATTTTGTTCTTCTAAATAAGCACTATTCATACTCCATCTCACTCACAGTCTTAATTTGTTTATAGTCCAGCACAAGCATCAGTAAAGGTTAACACCAACACAACACCGGATTCATGTTAGAATTGCCAAGAAAGAATTAAGTACTGGGTGATTAATACAGGAACAAAAACAACTACAGATAACCAAATAAAAGTTTAAAGACAGCTGATCAGCGGGTTAGTACGAGTCGAAGGAATTGGAAAGCAGATGATCTTCTTCCAAAATGTTATTGCCTTTCAGGTCAGCGGTCAAAATAACATCTACAATTACTAACACATTGCAGAAGGTCCACCATATAGCAAACAGAGCCTGACTGAATGAAAGCCATACTGTCTCTAACTGGAAAATGTTGCTCTATAATTCGAAAGTATAAGTTCTGCAGTGAAGTGAAAATCCGCATTTACCTTTTGTATATTCATGCCTCCTTTACTCTGTAGTGTATCTCCAATAAACAGCAGAAAACCTTGCTCACACATGCAACACATCTCTGTGAAACTTGAACATACCTACAAATATTTTAGGTACACTGCATGGGCTTTAATGCCTTTCTAGCCTGCCAATATGCCAGAACAATTATTCCCATAATAAGTGTCCAGACTATTCTTAAAAATATCTAAAGTAGTGCTTGCTTTACTGTAATGTGATGGTCTATTCCATGCATCAGCTATTTTGTCAAAGAACTAATTAGTACACTTCCTATTACTATAGAATGTTCTGCGTAAGGAATTTGCTGTGAAGTTGGACCTTAGGTGCAAAGTCTGCAATTGTTTTTTGGATGGTAGGATACTGTGCAATACTAGCTTCACACCCATTTCAGATGTATATTCAGAGAACTCTGTCATGACCCTTTTCATATTACCCAAGGAAATGAATCTCAAGTCATTCACTCCCATGTTTGCAATGACAAGATCATATGTGTATGCAGTGTAAGGGGATTTGGGGGCCCTAGTAACATTGTGGATCATGGTACCTGACAAGCAGCTAACTGTCACTCTTTCTTTGCCCAGCCTGGGGAGTGGAGGATCTGCATGTCAAACTAAGGAATTATCTGTCACTTGTCTTGTACATCTCAAATAAGATGAATAGGCTGAGTGTTCATTTAAGTAGTTTATTATACACAAACACGTCTGGATAGGGTTTTGGAAACATTAAACTTAAATGAACTAACAAATTGACTGACTACTACACTCATACATGCTTACATTCTGGCTGCTGTCTCAAAATGGCACTTTTGCTTGCATATGCTCTGTACTTCTATGCACGTGCCCACTGGCTGGAATGCTTCTTAAAGGTACAACACACACTCTGATCTACATCTTCCCCATACCTCTCAACCTGGAATATCCAAAAATCGGGACAAAGGCCCATGAAAAGTAGGTACAACTGACCAAAAATATGTACACTGATTAACATAACATTTGCATTCATAATTATGTAACTCTGCCCACTCCAATGGAGTTGTGGGATATGAACTTTTAAAGAAAAAATTGAAGAACAGATAAAATGCTAAACACCAAATTTAACCAGAACAGTAGTGTTTATTTATATTAACATTGTTATCAAATGCAACATTTTGTTCTTCTAAATAAGCACTATTCATACCCCATCTCACTCACAGTCTTAATTTGTTTATAGTCCAGCACAAACATCAGTAAAGGTTAACACCAACACAATACCAGATTCATGTTAGAATCGCCAAGAAAGAATTAAGCATTGGGTGATTAATACAGGAATAAAAACAACTACAGATAACCAAATAAAAGTTTAAAGGCAGCTGATCATGGGTTAGTACGAGTTGATAGAACTGGAAAGCAGTTGATCTTTCTGACACTAAGATGTTGAGCTGTATAAGCATTGAAACAATTTTGCATCAAATATAACTAACAAGCCAAGTTAAAAAAATGCAGCGCACTAAAGCATAGGCAAATTACATCCACACAACCCTTATAGGCATACACAAATCGGTTTCTTGTCAGTGTCAAATCTAAAGACACGTCACTGAAATTAAATCATGACAAACTTCCATAAACCAATCATAGGAACAGATATACCATCTTAAAGTTTTAATTTTACCTTTCTTATTTAAAAAAAAAAACTGGACATATTACTTATTAAATATGATATTGGCTGGATTGATAATTCCTTTATGTGGCACCTGGTGCATTGAGTTTTCCTACCAGGAGCCCCTCTTAAATCCAAGCTGAGGATAAAACAGGTTCTCCCTCCATGTCAGGTCTTCTGCTGTAACAGCAGAATGAGCAGATTGCAGAGTTGACTGCAAAGGTAGTGTCAGTATTAATTTCTAAATAAGAATACTTTAATACCTCCCCTTTGGCCCCCTAACACTTTGCACTTAGGACAGCCAGTCATCTCCTTTGTCCACCCTGCCCTAGCTGCACTTTTGTTTGTCATTTAGCACAATCCTCTCAGATAGGTAAAGCCTCACTTATTCTGCCTTAAATTTCAAACTTCCTTAAACTTTTGTTCTCAAAACTAATGGTTATAAACTCTCTGAAGTTAGGCTTAAATTTAATACTCTACATTGTAAATAGTGTCATCTGTAGTTCTCAAAATATGTCTTAGATCAGGAATAGGTAGCCTTTTAGTATGTGTGTATGTGGATGGGGGGGTGTTTGGAGTGGGTACTTATTTTTTAGTGGCTGCACATTAACTATTTTTTTCTGTGAGTACTTAATAATTAATTCTTCCAGAGGCTACTCAGTGGACGTATAGAACATATGATTGTTAAAATTAGAGGTAAGCAAGAACATGCATAAGGGAACAAAGTAATATGAGTACATTGTGGCCCTAAGTAGTACGATGTACCCAAGAAACGGAACATAAAAGCCAAACAATTTTACCATAAGCTAATAAAAGGGGGTATAAAATGTAGGCACACAAATATGTTCTACCTGACAGTTATAATTCATAAAACAAGGCTGCATAGAGAGAATGTGCTGCTGTTCTTTCCAGCAGTTGTAAGTTTTAGTCCCCACTGTTTGCCTGTATAATTCCCTGCCCACCAATAATCACATAGTCTCTGCAGTCTGATCTTGTCTGTCAAATTTTGCTTTTCATTGTTAGAACACATACCTGCCATTACACACCCTAACAATACCATAGCTCCTGAATTAGCTTAACCACTAAAGGAAAACTATCAACCGCTATCAACTCCATATGTAGAACTGTTGTGTTCCGCATATAGTCTCACTAGTTATTCCCCAGCTTGGAAATTTGTAACTGGTATACAAGACCTAAAACTTGATAAAGACAGCATTGATACAAGCAAAATATTGCAAGTTACCCACGTCCATACAGTGTGTACTTTGTGCTTGAAAATATTGCATTTGCACACTCTTTTCAATCTTGGCCAATGTGGTTTTAGTTGGCACAAAAAATAATATCTTTTTCCCCAGAGCACAACAAGGGACTGCACACATACACAAACACACACACACACACACACACACACACACACACACACACACACACACACACACACACACACACACACATACAATAAATAACGTGACTAATATCATAAAGAGTTCAATTTTACAGTGGGTTTTAAAAGCACAAGTATCACTTATTCCAGAAAACTAAACAGCATTCAGTCTAGTGTCCCTTACATTTACTTCATTAAGTAATATCACCTTTTTCATATCTTATTGAACAGCCTGTAACATATAGGACTTAAATATGTTCTTTGCCCATCTTATTAATATGTTTAGCCAGGGTGTTACTCAAATTCTGTGTTTGAATATCATACAGATGTTGCATGATACAATATTTAAACCCTCTATTGATCTTACCCACATAAAATACATGCAATTTGTGTATATAATCAAATAAATCCATGGTTTCGCAATCAGCTTCCAATTTAAACCAACATTTTTTCTTAGTAAGAGAGTGTTGAAATGCTTCAGTAATAGCAATGCATGTAGAATAAGTACACTTATTTCAAGGAAATGTACCCCTTCCAAGATCAGATTTGTACTGCATAGACTGAAGTTTTATAATGTAACTGTTGGTCCACTATATGCAAATGCCCTAAAGTCTCAAAAAGTAGAAAACAAAATTATTATAGTTAGCCATTGTACTCCTTTGAAGATCAAGCTTCCTATAAAAGATCCAACATATGTTCTCAATAGCCCCCAAGAGGAGGTCTGATCCTCATAAGATCTCAATTTTACAGCAGTACAGGGACAGGGAAAGAACATAGACAAAAATTTGCCCTACCACATGGAACCACCTCTCCAAAGGGGTAATGTCATAGAATTCATTAGATAAGTGCAAGTCCTTAAGATAAAACTAAGAGAGCTTCTTAAAAAATGAATCTGCCTGTAAAATATTTCCAATTTGCTGCTAGATAATCTACTACAATGTAATATGATGATGATTTCTTCTGTTACAAACATTATTCATGAGTTTTCTGTTTTTATTTATTTTTTTATTCTTACCTGGAGTCATTCCTGCAAGTGCAGCAGACTGCAGATGCTGGGCAGATCCACTAAACTACAATTTCTTTGCAGCACTTTCACTCCTTCCTAGCTTGAATGGTTGTTACCCCTGGCAGATGTAAGTTTTAATTAACTTTACTAACTTTACTTTTAACTTATTAAATATAATAAAATTAAAGAAACAGTTTTACAGCTCTGCTCGCTATGTACTGCTGCAAATGTTCATTCAATCAATGTACGAGATGTTGACATTGAGACCAAGTCAGTCTACCATGTACCAATCCACTGCAAACTTTCATACTAAAAAAAAAAAAAAAAGTTAAACAAACATTAGAGGCAGTCCCAGACTCTAAGCTGTATTACGACAGGCTAGCAGTCTCCCCATGAGGCTGATGTCATCACACACACCCTGCACATGATGATGTCAGTGACAATTAACAAAAAAAATGTGAAAATACCTGGGAATTAAAGGGGCCACTCGAGAATTTGAGGCACCCCATTATTTTCACCTCAAAACCAGTAAATACTGAGGAATTTGGTACAGCTGAGAGGTATGATCTTCCCTCTTTGACTATTCTTTCATGGAATGAAAAATGACAATGGAATAGGGATACAAATTATACAGACATATACACAAATAAAGCAATCATCTCCAGGTTGCCGTGTATCTGAGACTAGGTCTTGAGATACGACCTGACCTCTTAACATAATAATCAACTTTGAGTTTAGCAGCAGGGACAGTCACTGGGGAATGATCTTCTTCTGGGACATCAGGAACAACATCAGGAATAGGAATAGATGATGAGATATTTCCTTAAACAGGAACATTGAACAAGTCACTGATTTGTGTCACAGGTAGGATGCTGCAACATTGGCTCGGATGTAGAAGATGCTTCCGATTCTGCCTAAATTCCATTACCTGTGATTCCAAAATGTAGGATCTCATTTCTTCACACAAACTTTTCACTAGACCAATCCAATCAAATTCTTTTGTTGTCTGCATTCTCACTATCTCTTTTTTTTTTTATTGGATTCAGAGGTTTGCTGGCTTTGTCATAATACGATTTTTGGGGAAAACGCTTTCTTAGTAGTTGAGCTTTTACTGCTTTGCTGTTTTTAACACTAGGAACCAACAAATTCTTACTGATTGGTAGTGTGGTTCTGGTTTGTCTCAACATAAGTCTCTGAGCAGGTGAACCAAGTAAATTATCATGAGGGATGTTTCTAAGATTAACCAACTTTAGAAAAACATTGGTATTGTCTCATTTGTATTTCTCCAACAACTGTTTTGCACTTTGTACTGCACGTTCAGCCAAACCATTTGATTGTGGGTATTCAGAACTACAAGTAACATGGACAAAGTCCCCATTTTAGCAAATGTTTTGAACTGCTGACTTGTAAACTGTGCACCATTGTCAGAAATGACTTTGTGTGGACTGGCATGGACAGAAAAATGTCTCTTCAACTTAGTAGTGAAAGTACTGGACATTAGTTTAGGCAGTAGGTCAATTTCAGACCAATCTGAATAACAATCTACTAACATCAAGTAATGTTGACCATTTCACTCGAATATATCTGTAGCAATTGTTGACCAAGGTAGTTCAATAATTTGGCATAAATGAAGTGCGGTTTAGTACTATTGCAGATTGAACAAGATGAAAGTACTTTCTCAATATCTTTTGACATGCAAGACCAAAATACTAATCCTCTCACCCTTCTTTTGGTAGAATCAGTTCCTGAGTGGCTACAATGCAAGATCTTAATATACTCTTGTTACAGGGATGTTGGAAATATCACTTTTGGACCTTTCAGGATGATACCATCTTTCATTAAAATCTTGTCTCTTTCTGGAAAATAGTGCTGTACATGTAGAAGTAAATACGATGACTTTGGTGGCCATCCTTGCTGGATAAAGTGGCTGAGCTTCTGAAGAATTGGATCTGAAGCTGTGTGATGTCTAACCTCATCAAGCTGTATGGAAGAAAAATGTTTCATTTCCATGACTTCAAAATCAGATTTCTCATTCTCATGTCGTTCATTTTTTTTCTGGGCAATCTGGATGAATTATCAGCAAGATAAAGAAGTCTGCCTTTTGTATAGACCATTTTGAAACTTTACTTTTGGAATTTGAGCATCATGCGTTGTAGTCTGTGAGGAGCTGTATGCATTTCATTTTTCGAATTAGTGACCAGAGGTTGGTGATCAGTTTCTATTTTGATTGGTTGGCAATAAATATAAAGATGGAACTTTGAACATGCAAACACAATTGCCAAGAGCTCTTTCTAAATTTGCAAATACTGCATCTTGGTTTGGGTGAGAGTTATTGATGCACAGTCTACTCATCTACCCTCTTGAAAAATGCCTGCATCGAGACCAAACTTTGAAGAGTCATAGGAAAGAGTCACTGGTTTGTGAACATCATAGTATCTTAAAGTAGGTGGACTAGCAATTATCTGTTATAGGACATCAAATATTCTTTGATGTAGTTCTAACCAAGACCAAGTTACATCTTTGCATGTCAGCTCTTGTAGCAGTGCTGAAAGTTGACTCAAATCTGGAATGAACTTGCCTAAGTAGTTGACCATGCCAAGAAAACATTGTAAGGCTTGGACATTGTCTGGAGCTGGCATCTCAGGAACTGCTGTTTTCTTAGAAAGATCTGGTCGTAAGCTTGAACTGGTAAACAAATGACCAACATAATTAACTTCTTTCAGCCTGAACTTACATTTCTGAGGATTCAGTTTAAGATTCACTTCACAAACTTGTTTCAGAACTTTCTTGAGGTTTCTATCATGTTCAACGTCACCATTGCCTCCTAGAAGAATATGATCTACTATAGTAGCACATGGACAGCCAGAAAAAATTGTTTCATCCCATGTTGAAAGACTTCACTAGCAGAATTTATTCCAAATGGCATTCTCAGAAATCTATACTTTCTGAATGGTGCATGGAATGTGGTTAGCAATGAAGATTTTCGATCAAGTGAAATTTAAGACAGAAAAAACAGTGGCATTTGGCATGAGGGAAGCAACTTCATCGGCTATATTCATTGGATAATGAGGTCATTTTAGTGCTTTGATCAAATCTCTTGGATCGCTATATAGTGTAATATCATCCAAGCTTTTCTTATGAGCTACCAGCATGGAGGATACCCATTCAGTTGGTTCTTCTATTCTTTCTACAGAAAATGATTGGTGCTTTTGCTTTTGTTTTTGAAACTTAATGATGGTATAAAAGTTTTTTCATTTGTTGGGCATGCCCTGTTCTTGAAAAAGTCTCCTACTCAGGAGACGAAAGCACTTGGATTTGACTCATTTGGATTAATATTATTTATTTATTTTATTTTTTCCTCTGTGTGTTGTTAATAAATTGCTTTGTTACATATTAGACGCCTAGTGGATCATTTTTTCACCACTGAAGCCATTCTGGTTCATCTGTTTTGCGGCTTTTTGTTTGTATGGTTTTTCTATTGGATAAATTACTCTTAAATGTACCATTCTGTCTAACTCAGCTTTAACTGTGTTTTGCATAGCTACTGAAACTTTCCATGCTGGTCTGACAACTGCGCTGAACTCTGGGTCTAACTTCATTGAGTGCACAACAGGGAGTTTACCTAGTTTGACTTCACAAATATCAGCATAGTCAGAAAAAATGGTTTTGGTAAAATTTGAGCTGTTCTCTTTCATCCTTACATGGTGGACTTCTTTGTTAAATGAAAGCAGTCCATTTTCAAACTGTCTCTGAAGCCTAATAATGACTGCACATCTCTTGACTATGTAAAACTGCAAGCCATAGCTGTTTCCAGCAGAATAACATGAAATCACTACTGAGCTTTTGGTTTGAATTTCTTCACCACTATAAGCAATAAGCTTCACACACTTTGCCAAATCAAGTTTTTTTCTCTAGCTTTTACTCTAGCAAATGTTTCTTCTGACATAACATTGCACTTTGAACCAATATCTACTTTGAGGTCTATGGGTCTCCAATTGATCTGAACAGTACAAAATATCTCACTCTTTGCCCAAAAATCTACTGCATTAACTGTTTCCCTAAGCACAGACACACCATCAACATAAAAAGTATATCTGACAAATCTCTATGGCTTTGCTTAAAGTTAAATCACTGTCATGAAGCAAAATCTTTCTCACTATATCATCTTTAAGACCACACACAAGCCTGTCTTCTATTAACTCATCTCTTAAATCAACAAATCTGCACACTTTGCCATTTCTCAAGTCAGTTATATATGCTGCAAAATATTCACAAGGCTTTTGATCTCTTGTGCAATTAAGTGTCTTTCCAATGTAATATTCATTTGGGGGTTGCACATCTCTCTAACTTTATGTTTTAAGCAGTCAGGATCTTCCCACGTTTTGTCTTGTACCACAATTTGACAGCCTTCCCCCTCCCTACATACATACACAGCAGGTGGATACACAAATGAACACTCTCTTTCAATGGCTTCTGACCCAGCTAAATTAAGCAGAATAAATGCCTTTGCGTATGCCTCTTTGTCAGGAAAAGCAGACTGTATGAAAATATCATACTCTTGCTCAAACACTCTCCAATTTTCTGCAATATTGCCATCAAATACAAGAAGGTTTGATCTAAAAAAGCCTTGTGCCATGCCAACAAATTACTTTGAAACTTGTAAGTATGTATGAACATGCACACACATTAGGGACTTGTAATAATATTCAAATGTACAAAATCTCTGAAATGACTGTACTTTGCAAACTAACTATATTGTAATACTGCACACACCTGCCAACACTTTGCACATTTTGGATACTTTGAATAGCTTTAGTTAATGCAAAAAGTAACACATAGCGAAAAAATACAGTTGGTTTCCCTTCTTTATGCATTTTATGCAATTTGGATATTGTTTCAAACATTTTCATAATTATTTGACTATTTTTATCAATATATTATAGTTTCAAACATTTCATTTAATTAGAAATTAATTTTGATTATTTTGAATGCTTTGTTTTTTATTCATTGCGTAGAAAATCATTTAAGCAAGTTTTAGTACTTGGGTATAACTTCTGACCTGTTTTGTGAGTTGCTTGAGCAGTGGGGATGATCCACTCCTCTGTATTCCTTCAACAGTAACTGTGTGCCTCATGGTGTTAAAGAAATTTTACTCTGGATCCCATTCTGAGATAATGTCGCTCATCTTGTACACCTCAAATAAGATGAAGAAGCTGGGTGTTTTTTAAGTAGTTTATTATACACAAACACATCAGGATGGAGGATTGGAAACATTAAACTTAAACTAATAAATTGACTGACTGCTACACTCATACATGCTTACACTCTGCTCACTCAAAATGGCACTCTGGCTTGCATGTACTCTGAATTTATATGCATGTGCTCACTAGATGGAATGCTTCTTAAAGGTACAACACACACTCTGATCTAAATTACCTATGATGACCAGGACATTACCAGAAGTACTAGTTTGGTTTGCTGCCTTATGGGCTACTCCATACTAATTGTGTTACCCCTTTTCCTAGTTGCATTTTATTACAGTGTCAGATCTGTTGGTGGCAGATAGCATGCACGAGGTAGATATGAGAGTTTAGGCTGATGCCTAAATCTAAGATGCTTGGGTAGAGCTTTCCTAACAGCATACACATAAGACAATTTTGTGGTGGCAGTCTGTGGATGTTGCACAGGTGTGGGTGGGGGTAAGACAGTGTTTTGTTTCACTGTATGCACATGACTGGGAGAGGGATACATCCAGTTTATTTAAGTATTTATATCTCTCAAAGATAGAGTCTTTTGGTTTAAGTAGGAGAATTGTTTTCCATGAGCATGTGACAGCTCTTACATTGCCTTAAGATTCCATGTACAATAAGGCTGGCAATAGAAGTGTGGTTAGTCTGTTGTCTCTCCAAGATGATCAGGGTTACCATGTGATATTTTTTAGGAGGAAGTAAAGAGGGACTGAGTAATTATTATAGGTGGAGATGTTTGTCGTATGGATAATGCATTCAACACATGGCTATTGGCTGTGCTGAACAACAAATCTGCTACATGGACTTT
This sequence comes from Protopterus annectens, assembly GCF_019279795.1. Lineage (NCBI taxonomy): Eukaryota > Metazoa > Chordata > Ceratodontiformes > Protopteridae > Protopterus > Protopterus annectens. The sequence goes on from NC_056736.1 coordinate 535,766,440, forward strand.
GCCAATCTGTGCAACTAACAGGAGGATAGTGCAAGTCATCTCAAGTGAAGCACATGCTATTTAGACAGATAAAAAGTGGTCAATTAGCTCAAAGAAGATGGAACAAGATACACTTTCAATACTATAGAGGACTGGAAGTTTACTTGCATGCACTACCCACTATGGAACTACAGGTATCACTGTACTGCCCTCACTGCAGCTCTGCACAACAAGGATTAAACGAGAAAAAAAAGAGCCAATGAAAACAAGTGAAATAAAAAACCCAGTTGTTCTAAATTGTACAACATCTGCAGCAATTAGTCTAACTCTCACTTAAATAAATCACTACTTAATCCAAAATAGCCACTATACCAGGGCAAACATATTTACTCAAAGCAGAAAATAAAATGTTGAAACAGCTAGATTAGTAATAAAATGGAGAAGAATACTATATCTATCATGTGTCATTATGGGGTGAAACTAAAAAACAGAATAGAAAGACTGAAAAATAATAACTACTAAAATTGTTTTATTTATTTATTTATTGACATTTGTTAACCGGCTTTGTCCAACTGGGCTTGTGGCCCATTTTCAGTGGAGACCTGAGGAGAAAAGCTCCAGTAATACATTTTAAAACAAGTACAATTTTAAACAATATTGATATAATAGCAGTTATAACAAAATGATTCACATATATTTTGGGTTACATGCATAAAGTTAAAGTTGCATTAAAAAGAAGCTAAGTAACAATTTTACATTGATATAGTTCAATAGGTCAACAATAAACATTTTTTGTTTGTATAAAATTGTGCAAATGCATAGTAGACACATTGGAGAGAGAGGTGTAATGAGGTACTAAGTATGGTCCTTTTGAGCGTACATAAAGGGAAGGAAGTCTAGGTAGGGTCATGGCAAGGGCAGGTTCTGGAATTGAGAAAATAAGCTTTTAGTTCATTTTTAAAGTGTGAGGTGTGGGAGATTGAACGTAAGTCAAGGGGAAGTTTGTTCCAAGCACGGGCAAGGGAGTGTTTGTAGAGTAGTTTGACTACTGACCTTTTTGGGGGGTAGATATCAAGTAATTGTTGGTTAGAAGTACGGAGGGTCCAGGGTGGGATGTAGATGGAGACTAAGGAAGATAGAGATGGATAGAAGGAGGGTTTATAAAGAATAGAGTGTAGCATATGAAATTGATAAGAGAGCAAAAACTGGGGAAGTTCAAGTCATTAAAGTGAGTTTGAAGAAATGCAGTGGTGTGAGTTGTATGGGGAGTTAGTCATTTAGCTATTTTATGGTAAGTCTGTTGCAGTTTGTTTAGAGTGAAGGCCTGGATATTGGTAAGAACAGGGGTGGAGTATAAGAGGGAGGGAGGAGGAGTGCCTGGCCCAGGGTAAGTCTAGATTCAGGGGTTAGGAATTTTTTGTTCCGATATAGCAGACCTAGTTTCTGGTTTGTGTTTTTTATACATTGGAGTATGTGTAGGTTGAACTTGAGTTCGTCATCGATAATGACCCCTAGGAGTTTTGTGTGGGTGTCAGGTTGGATGTTTGTATTGTTAGAAAATGTAATAAAAAAGAGGTTTTGTGATGAGAGAGAGAACGGGGAAGGAAAAGTAGGTGTTTGGTCAATTTGGGATTTAGAATCAATAGGTTGTGAGAGAGCCATTGTTCAGTGTATAGTAGGGCCTGTTGGGTCAGGGAGTGTAGTTCAGGAATGTTATTTGAGATGGATATAAGTGTGGAGTCATCAGCATACTGAATAAGGGAGGATTCTTTGCATGAGGTGTAAAGATCATTGGTGAAGATGTTAAACAAAAGGGGTCCCAAGATGGAGCCTTGGGGAACACCAGTGGAGATGGGAAGGAAAGGTGAGGAGGATGAGAGCCATTTGACAGATTGTTCCCTGCCAGATAGGTAACTATTAAACTAGGCAAGTCTGGAGGGGGATAGGTGGAGATTTGCGAGTTTGGATAGTAGTAGAGGATGAGAGACAGTATTGAAGGCTTTGGAGAGATCTAGGAAGAGACAGGAAATGAGTTTATTGTTGTCTAGGGCCTCTGCAATGATTTGAGTGAAGGAGAGGAGGGCAGTGGTGGTGCTGTGGTGAGGACGAAATCCATGTTGTGTAGGGGTAAGTAAGTGGTGTGTGAGGAGGTGATTGAGAAGCTGTGAGTGAATACATTTTTCTAATATCTTGGAGAGGGGGGACAAAATGGCAATGGGTCAGTAGTTTGAGGGGTCAGTGGAGTTTCCACCTTTATAAAGAGAGATAGTGAAGAAAGATTTCCAAAGGGTGGGGACAGTTGATTCCATAATACATTGATTAATTAGGATAGATACAGGATAGGTAATTGAGTCAGCAGCAAGTTTGAGGAATGTAGGAGACAGATTGTCAGTGAAGGAGAGCAAGGTTTTAGCTTGAGTAGTAGAGATTTGATGTAAGTAATGGGAACTGGCTCAAAAGAAAACAAAGTTGTGCTAGTGGGACTTGGAGAGGTGGGTGTCAGAGTAGAGTTTGGCTTAGAGGTTACCAGATTTTGGATGGAAGAGATGAAGTGTTTATTCAGGAAAGTAGCTGTTTCCTGATAGGAAGAGTTAGGGTATGGGGTGGGATTAGAGGTCTTTCCAGGATAGAGGATGTTGTTGAGAGTTGACCAACATTTTCGAGGATTGGATTTATTGTTAAGCTGAGCAGAGCTATAGTATAACTTTTTGTCATTAGTTGTATGTTTTTTTGCACGTTTCCTCAGTTGTCTGTATTTTTGAAGAAAAGGTGGTTGTTTAGTTTTAGTCCAGGTTTTCCAAGCATGATCTCTTTGTTTCATAAGGGACCTAGTCTCTTTGCAGAGCCAGGGAGCATGGTTTGATTTTACTCTGATCTTCCTAGAGGGAGCTAAGGAGTTTAGAGTATTCATGAAGATGCTATTAAAAGTGCTTACAGCATCGTTTAAGGGGAGGTGTTTTAGGATGGACCAATCTATGTTGTGGAGAATGGAGTTAAATTGGGGTGAATTGAAAGTCAATAGTTTTCGACAGTCTTTGATAAGATGGGGTTTAGGAATATGGGAGTAGTGTCTTAAGATGGTGGTAGGGAGATGATCACTGAGGGAGTCAGGTAAGGTGGTGGGATTGTGGTATTGGTGGGGGGAATTGGTAAGGATCCAGTCTATGATGGAGCTGGAAGTGGAATTTTTATGGAAGCGAGTGGGAGATGTTATAAGTTGGTGGAAGCCGTGTAGGTGAATACTGAGTTGGGGGGAGTCAGTTGTGAGTTTGGACCCATCAATGTTGACATCACCAAGGATAAGTGTCTCATATGGTATGTTGTGGGAGAACCAGGATAGAATGTTTTCAAGAATGTGCAGATTGTTACCAGGAGGAAGGTAGATAGAGGCAAATGCAAGTTTTTTGTGGGGATTCAGATGGCAGTTAAGGATGATGATTTCAGCTGGGAGGAAGTCAGGAATTGGGAAAGGGTATGGTGAGATGTTAAGAATGTTTGAGTAGAGGATGGCCATGCCACCACCTTTTTTACAGGTCTATCAGATCTGAAGATATTATAACCTGGTGCGAGTATTTCACTATTTGGGATTTGTGGCTTGAGCCAGGTTTCAGATAGGGAGAGGATGTAAGGGGTATTGAGAGCTATCCATGAGTGCAGCTCAGTGACTTTATTTGCTAGACTCTGAATATTCAATGAGTAAATAGTTAGGTATTTGGATGGAGATGATTGTTGTGACTGAGGTTGGTGACTGTTAGAGGAGTAAGATGGGGGCAGTGTAGACATAGTTTTGGGGAGAGAAGAGGGGCCAGGGTTGGGATGGATATCTCCAGAACAAAGTAGGTTTTTAGTGAGGAGAGAGTGTGTAGTGGATGCTAGATGGAGTTTGTATAGTTTTGACTTAGCTTTGTGGGAAGGTTTCAAAACCTGTATTATGGATAGTTTATATAGACTTGAGGTAGAGGCAGTAAAGAGATTAGGAGAGATAGTAAAAGATGAAGTAGGTGGATATATGTTGTATGAGTCAGAAGTTGGTGAATATAGGAGTGGGTCAGAGAGATTGGAGTGGTAAGAGGTGGAGATAGAGAGAATAAGGAGTAGTGTAGAAGATATTAGAAAATAATACATGTTGGAATAAAATATGGTCAGATAGAGTAGGTAGAGAGACAGTGGTATAGAGGAAGTGGTGTTGACAAGATTGACAGAAAAGTAAGGTGGTTGTGGCAATAGGCAGGAAGTGGAATTGTAGTGGCTAGTGGGACAGGAAGGGGAGGGATAGTTAGGTATAAAGGTAATTGTAATGGGGTGGGTGGGAATGGGGGTAGGGTAGGGGAGCGAAGTGAGCCCGAGTGTAGTGAGGGCGAACGGAGCGGGGCTAGTACCCTGGTCAAGATGAAGTCATAGAAACAATCAGAAAAAGATAGTGAAAAACTAGCTTGAGAGACAAGGATATAAAGTTTCTAAAAGGTATAGTCACAGAAATAAAATAAAAAGAAATAAAATATGAGCAGAAGTAAGCTTACAAAAGGACACTGGCCTCAAGCTACACAAGTAGATTTACTTGAAGCAAACCCAGTGCTGTATGGTTAAAATAAGCTACAATAGAGAGGGGCTTTGGAGGGGGAGAGAGGGGTATTATTAGCAGCTAAAAGCAGGGCAAAACATAAAAAAAACATTAATATGTAAGAGTCTGAAGACAGTAAAATAGGGCAGGTGGACTAGGAAAAGCAATTATGAGTGAGGCTAGAAATTAATTCAGGGAAGGGTAAAGTGCAGAACAGGAGACTATACACAGAAACAGTATGAGGATAGTGGGTAACCAAAGAGAAAGGATAGGAGCTGCTGACGTCTGCTTTTTGTGGTGACTAGCAAAAATTGATGTGCTTATAACGTTTGGCATTAATTTTTAGCTTATTACTTATAAAGTAGTTTTATTTATTAGATACTTACTATTATTTTAAGCTTAAAATGGTGGCTTCTGGACAGATAGAGTTGCAGGGTATCTGTTATAGGACATGAGAGTTGTCAGCATACTATGACATCATCATGATCATCATATGTCAGGCAGAAACAAGACAAGAGAGAAAGAAGAGACAAACACAAAAAGTCAGTCATCAGTCAGTCAGAGTGTGTATCTCTCAGTCTCGTATAATACATCACACATACAGAGAGAAAAAGAGAAACAAGAGAAAGAGAAAAACCAGTCAAAAAAAAAGACATGAATGGTGTAATTTATAAACACTAGCTTGAAGTATTAGAATTATTTTCCATAAGTTGCAGAAGTCTATATTGTTATGTGATGGTAAGTTTAAGAGATTTTAAAATGAGTACATACTTAAATTGTCTATTGTTGATTTAAGCACGTTTATTGACATATACTACATTGTGATATGAGTACACATACAATTATAAAAGAAAAATTTACAACAATTTATTTATCTTTTGATGCATTATACATATAAGAACAATTATTATTATTCAATTTAACATTGCATAGATTACTCAAATCCTACCTTTCTTAACATTTTTCTCCTCCTCCTGAACATTATTATGTATGTATTCTTCCCACATGTTTACATGTAGTTTGCTATTCCTCCTTTCTATAGATCCCACCTTCATTTATTTTGTCTCCTTTAAAACATTCAATAATTCTATTACATTTTGGTTTTGTTTTTGATTTCCATTTTCTAATAATTGTTTTTTTTTTTGGCGGCCAACAGCATTAAACTTAGTAACACCTGATTTCTTAATTGTCTATTGTTAAGAAATGTCTCAAGAGATAAAGGCTTAAGGTGTCTACAATTTAAATAGCAGAAAATGTTTAGCAATAACAAGAACCACTTGATACACTGAGAGAGAGAGAGAGAGAGAGAGAGAGATAGAGATAGAGAGTGAATAATAGGTGTCATAGTCTCAGAAGTGTTATTAAGGAATCTGTCAATCTAGCAATAACATACTCATGAAATAGCCGAGGTCATGGGGTACCTTTATCAGAATAAAACATACTAATTGGAATTGTTGTTTTCTTTCATCTCAGCTGGAGAAGGAGGAGTCAGGACCATCAGGAGTGATGTCAAGAGGAGCAGAAGTCGTTTTCATTTGCTCCTTCACATGAAATAGGTATGTATTGTTATATTATTTACTTTATCATTTACTGGCATTTTGACCCCTGATGTTCACTATTAGAATCTATATGATTCCACTGTCATTATATATAAGCCTTGTTTGACAATTAGTGTGCAAAATCACTTTCTGGGTAAAAGTAAGCTGTGAAACAGAAGGCGATTCTGCTTCTTGTTCTTCTGGTAATAAAGACCACAGAAGGACTGTACCTGTGAAACGTTTTCAATTTTGTTCAGTGGAAAATGTTGGAGAGAAGCAAGAGAGCACGAGACTTGACTTGAAGAATTGAGAGTACATTGGAAATGAAGGAGAGACAGGATTTTGGAGATGAACAGTAATGAAACCAGTAACTTAATATCGGATTGTAATGCACTAATTATATTTGTGAAATATGACAGAACAAAAAAAATCTGGAAATATTGGACTTTTTCAGAATCCATTAGATTTGTGGCTGACTCTGTGCCCTATTTCATGTCACTAATGTTTGGAAAAGTGCTTTGAGGAGGGAAAGAAGAGGGGGAAGTTAGCTGTAAGTAAAGATTTTTTTTCTTAAATAGAACCAATGTTGTGGCATGTGGTTTTCTTTACAAGCTATAAAGTAAAGTTTTTTTTCAGTACTTTTTAAGTGTAATAGGGATTGTAATCAAGTGCTGCTGTTTTTTTCTCTTTGTCCCTTCTTCTTTCTTTCTTCTTGTTTAGTTTTTGAGAACTGTAGGCACTGCAATGTAAAAAAAAGCCTGGTTAAAAACCACGATAAAAGAAAACAATGTACTTTTTCTTATTCTTGCATGAGGGAATGACTGGATTAAAGACTTTAGATTGATTTAGTAACATGTTTTAAGAGAGATAGCAAGGAAATGAAAAAGAACATTGAATATAATGAGACTTTTTTTGTAGCAAATATATGTATGCTCAGTAACAAGTCTGCAGCTGATCTTCAGGTTACCATGGAATCAATTTGATAAAGAAAAACTGGCTGCCTGGTTCATATGTCTCCATGGAGACAATCTGATGAAGAGAAACTGGCTACAGTCTAGTGGAGAGTGATTGGCTGAGAGAAAAAAAGAAAAAAGAAAAGAGAAATTGGCTAGGAGATAATGTTCCCTGAAGGTATTCAGAGGTTTTCCCAAGGAAGATAATGTTCTCTGAAAACATTAAGGGGGTTTCCAAGCTGAAAGAAGTATAAAGATAAGACAAAACCAATCAGCACTAAGTAGAATCACAGGCTACACCATGTGTTTTAGCATGGATAACCTTTCTTTTAGGTTAACTCAAGTATGTGAGTGTGGCTGTCAGTTTGGGACTTTTGTTCTTATTAGGAAGATAAAACATCAATATTTGAAGGTGTACATAGTTTTGTGTGTTAGTATTAAGTTAATATGTTTTAGGGGGTAATGGGGTGTGTTTGTTTTTTGTCTGAGGGCTTTCAATAAAACAACAAGTTTTGTAAGATGTGACATGGGCTCAAATGGATATGACAATAAATGACTTTATAAAAGTTCAATCTGCCAAACAGTGCATGCATGTAACACAAAAGCTGGAACTAGACATTTAACAAACAAGGTGTTATACATAAAATGTGCAAATAATAACTTTTTAATACAATGATGCTTTCTTTAATGTCTTTAAATGTAAATGGTCTCACAGATAAATACAAACAAGAAAGAGTAGTGAACGATATTAAAAATGTAGAGTGCAAATAGCTATGTTACAGGAGCACACTTGGAAAGAACTGAACATGTGAATTTAATAAAAATAATTTTCAAGATGGGGATTCAGCAGAATACCTGGGACAGAGAAACCAGGAGTACTTATATTAATTACAAGAGGAGCCCCAATAGTATTAGAAGAAGATAAAAAAAAATAATAATGGCAGATTTGTAGTGCTAAGGGGCTACTGGCATCGGTGGAGGATTACATTGGCATGTATTTACATTCCACCTAAAACTGCTATAATGGAGCTCAAGAAAATTCTGGGAGAAATAATCAGTTTTCAACAAGGAATATTACTTAAAAGTGGGGACTGGAATTTGATTTGCAGCAGGAAAGATGTGTCTGGGCAGCCCAGAAGGGAAAATATAACAAAGGAGGGTAGAGTTTTGAAGAAATTTATGAAAATATTTGCCACGGAAGATGTGACTTTAGTAATAGGAGTTCAGAGTGAATTTACATATTATTCCCAATATATAAAAACTGGGCTAGACTAGACATAATTTACATTTCATAGGAACATGCCCATTTAATTGAAAGTATTGGTACTCACCCAATAACTATTTCAGAGCATGCACTAATAATAGCTATAATATAAGCACAGGGTAATGAAATAAAAATGAAACATTAGCATTTTTCCGCCTATGTGTTGAAAAGAGAGGAATTTAAGGAATGGGTTGTGCAGATTATTTAGGAGCTGTTAGAGAGGAAGACATTTCTTCTGAAAATATAGCTATGGAGTGGGATAAAATTTAGGTGGCATTTAAAAATAGGGTGGAAATAAAAGAAAGGGAGCTAGGGTTAAAAAGGTAACAAGAATTATTTAAAGGGACTGACAAATGTTAAAAATACTGCAGAATAGGGGGAACCCCACAGAACAAGAAGAGGGTCAACTGCAGAATGCTAGGCAGAAAATCCTCAATAATATGCACAAGCTTAGAAAGATTGCTGTTAAGCAACTGTTTTTTTTTGGAAATAACACCAGAGCACAAATCTTTTAGCCTGACTCAGGCAACAGAATGTAGAAAGGCCTGTTGCCAAACTTAGGGAGCCTATAACAAGGAATGTAGCAAGAGATCCTGTAGAGGTATTAGAAGTATTTTAGAAATTCTAAGAGAGTCTCTATAAAGCAGAAAAATATGAAAATCAAGAAAAGATACAAATGGAAACATTTATGGAAGAATTAAATATGCCAAGGTTAGAGGTAGATGAAGCTCAATTACTAACGATTAGGATAGAAGGAGATGAGATAAAAATTGCAATGTATACTCAATCTACATGAAGGTTCCCAGGAATAGATGGTATTCCTCGGGAAGTTTGGAAGCTAGGAGGAAAAAATGATTAAAATCTGGAAGGTTTTGTTAAATAATATCTTAAGAGGAGGAAAAGTACCACTGTCCTGGAAGAACACAGTGGCAGCTGTAATACCTAAAGAGGGTAAAGATCCATCAGATTCAGTTTTGTACAGGCCCATTTCATTACTAAACCATGATTAGAAAGTGTTCATGTCTATAATGGCTAAAAGAATTTCAAAAGTAATGCCAAAACTGATAGATATGGATCAATGTGCTTTTGTGGAGGGGTGGCAAACATTTGACAACATTAACAAAACATTGATGATCCAGAGGGAAGCAGAATGTAAGAAAATGTCATTGTTGTTGGTGGGTCTTGATACAGAGAAAGCATTTGACAGAGTAAGCTGGGACATTATGAGTAGGGCAATTGAAGCATTTGCATTTCCTGACAAAAAATATAAAGTTGATTAGGAGGCTATATGAGGGATCAGTGTTGAAATTTAAAGTGGGCAGGGTCCTCACTGATAATTTCTGCTTGAGCTGAGAACCAGGCAGGAGTGTCCTCTTTTCTCTTTATTATTTGCATTATATTTAGAACCATTGGCAAAGAAAATAAGGAACTCTGAAATTCAAGGATATAATTGGTATGGTAATCATGAAACAATGTCTTTATTTGCAAATAATATTATTTTATACCTGACAAAACCAAAAAAAAAGACATTATAGTGTTGTGGAACATTTTGAGACAGGTTCAGATCTTTTTGTGATACAAAATTAATGTAACTAAAACTAAGGCAATAACGGGAAATTATATACCCAGACATGAACTGGTTCAGGAATATCCATATTTATGAGGACATGATAAAATTAAATATTTAGGAGTATGGATTAAAAATGATTCTAGAGTGGCAGCTAAGCATACGTGGGAAGAGACTAAACAAAAGATAATACAAAAACCGAGAAAATGGAAGCTTTGTTATATGCCTATGGATAGTAAAATACAATTAAAATGTTTTTAGTCCCTTTAGTCTTATACACAGGTCATGCATATTTTTATCAACCAGAGGAGAAGTTGTGAATAGCCATTAATAAAGAACAGAGGGACTTTATCTGGGAGGGGATGACAGCAAGAGTCAAGTGAGATAAACTGATTCTTCCAGTAGAACAGGACAGATTGGGATTACCCAGTTTGGAGGGGTATTTCAGAGCTACACAGTTAAGTCTCCTGTACATAGCACAAGCAGAAAACCATAAGTCAAAGAGTAAAGGGATGATGATGAAATGGGGGGAAGCTCAAGAACGACAGAGATATTGGGATTTTGGATGTAGGCCTTTAAGGAGAATAACAATAATCATATAGAATATTATATCTATAAGGTAGCAAAAAGTATTCTAAGAATTAAACCAACATGGGCATGGAGAAGGGAGATTCTGCCGATAAGGTTGACTACAATTAGGGATACAGACTATAGGCAAGAGGGTGCTGAAATTTATTGGAGAAAATGGCAACTAAGCCAAGGTATTGGGAACAAATAACTAGAGATGGAAAGATGATACAATGGGAAGATGCCAAGAATGTATTTGGACTGCAGGTTAGAGATTGCCTTCTCAATCAGGGATTAATATCAGAGTATAGGCAAAGAAAAAGAAACAGGCGAGTCCAAAATGAAAGATCAGCACTGGCAGAGTTTTTAATAGAATCTAGAACAGAAGCTGACATTAAAAAAGGAATAATTAGTAGAGCATATAAAGTATTGCCTGATAACTTTAAGAATCAATCAGAGGAGGCTAGAAAGGATTGGGTAGAGAGATTGGAAAAGGAGTTCACAAAGAAACAATGGGAAGATATATGCATGTCTCCCAAATATGCAACAAAATCTAGAAGATTTAGGATTTTTGTCTGGAAATGTTTACATAAATATTTTTATACTCCAAGTAGACTCCAGAGATTTTTCCCTCAGGCAGACAGCAAATGTTGGAGGTTTATAGGGGAAGAAAGAGGTGACTGTAAATATATTTTCTGAGAGTGTGGAAAGTTGGTGGACTTTAAGGATTCCCTGTGGGATGCACTGCTGGAGATGCTGGGTAGGCAGATTGGTCTGACGAGTGAGATGATTTTTCTGATCTATGATACAGAATCAGAACTGCATAGACATGGAAAGGCCTTGCTGTGTTTAATAATTGTGGCTGCCAAAAAAGTAATTACTAGAAAATGGAAATCAAAATCTAAACCAACTATACTGGAAGTAGTGAATATAGTAACAGAGATAAACAACTGGAACTGAGATCTTTAGAAAAGGGTAGGAGCAAACTACATAGGGAAAAATGAGAATTTTGGGAACACTACATACAAGGGAGAAATAAGGTTTAAAAGGTGGCAGGACTTAAATGAGATATGTAATGTTTGAGTGAGAAATATTGGGTAGATTATAAGTGATATATAATGTCAGTATGGACTGTGATGTAAAATGCTTGCAACTAGGATTATGTCTGTGTGGTTTGTTTTCATTTATGTAAATGTATGATTGCCTGTGTTGTAAGTAATGGCTTAATAAAGATGTTTCTGGTTTAAAAAATAAGGCAAGAATTGAATAATTTATGTAATGTTGCTTAGGTTATATGATATATAGCAATGGATCTAGGACTGTTGAATGAAAATTCAACAGTTCGAATCCACTATCATCAAACACAATTTAACGAAAGCGCTTTCACTGAAAAAGCACTTCCGTTAAAGTGTGTTAAAAAAAAATAAACATTACATTTATGTTTTTGCAGGGGGGCAAGCTCCTCTGCACCCCCGACCCCCCCTACTTTTATATTCTTACTCCGAGGTCGCACTACAGAGGTGAAAAGGGAATTTTCCCTTATCCCCACTGTAGTGCGATCTCCGCAACAGACATACTTACGTAAAAGTGCTTCTTTGGTGAAAAGCACTTTCGTGTAAGTATGCCTGGCCATTTCACATTCGGTGAAATGGCCGCTTGAGCATTAGTCCTGGACCCATAGCAATATATGAAGTATAATGTTTGTTATGTTAACTGTGCAATGCAAAGCTTTTCTCCCCGGGCCTCCACTGAAAACGGGCTTCCTGAGCACATTGGACCTCCCCGGTCACCAAACTGGAAATAAATAAATAAAATAAATGTTAATATATTTTCACTACTTTTATATGAAGTAAATTTGCCTATGTCACAAGTGATAATTCAATAATGGTGTTTGAAAAAAAATGCTATTGAAAAGTAAGAACTGTGATACTGCATTGAATGCAATGGATTGATCCTGGTACTTTATGAATTTTATAATATTATCTGCCCAGATTTGCAACATGATCATAATTTCACATCTGTTCATTAGCCATCATGACTCAAACCGAGGACCACGTACATTTGACACACCTGCAAGGAGAGTTCACTGTTGGGTGTGAAATCACTTTTCTGAACTGTTTGTTACAACTGTGCATGAAGTAGCATTGTAAAATATTGTGTACAATATCTGGTGTAAAACTCTTTAAAACTGTCATAGCTATGACTCTTTATCTAGTGTGTCTACTAACTTCACAACTTTGGTAATTTACATTATTTTCTCCAAAACTGCAATATGGTCTTTTCTTTACAGGTCTCTATTAATGATGTATCTGTCAGTTGCTCATATTCATTCAAAGATTTAAAAGATTCAAAGTAAACTGTATTGTCATTTAGGATTACACATGTGTAGACCTAAATTAAATTATGAGTATCTGCTCACCATGAGAGCACCGAAGGATAGGATACAACAAATACAACAATAAGACATATCAGGTAAAGGGATTACAGACTAATGAATATGCCTCAAGAACATGCTGCTACCCCCGAGTAGCAGCATGACAGGTAACATTGGTTATTGCACATGAACTGAAAGTGTCACTCTTTATGTATTATTACATAAAGCAAGTAACAGGCAATTGCACTTGAATGTAAATATGTAACTAAGCAAATAAATACATTTTGAACTTTCCAGACAAAACACTGTTATTAAGTTAATTTGTGGTGGAGTTACTAGTGCTTGTGTCTAAGTGTCTATTAGGAGTCTTAATTGACAATAACCTTACATTTGACAATCATATAAATAACACAATAAAATCCGTAAATAGAAAATTAGGCTCCCTATATAAAATAATACCCTTCTTAACACCAACGGCCAGGACTACAATTGCCCACTCCCATCTAATCTCCACTCTTCCTTATGCTGCCCCCATATATACTAACCTAAAGATAAATAATCTCACAAAACTAGCTAACTCCTGTAACAATATTGCCAGGTTTGCCACTGGGAACCCATTTAGAACTCACCACTGTCTGAACCTACAGCAACTAGACTGGCTTGAACTAAAAAACATTTTGATACTTTCCCAACTTACTATTGTTCATAGGATATTCTACCAACCTAACAACACACCGATACTTTGTAACCTTATTATCCCCTATACAAACCTCAATTCCTTATGCTCTTCCACTAAACTACTGGCTAGCATTAGCAAGTCTAATAACTTGGCAGGTGACTCCTTGTTTTCTAATATTGCTGGAAAATATTGGAACATGTTGCCATCAGATCTAACGGTACTTCCCTCCTTTCCACTCTTTAAACAAAGGCTGAAGCAACATCTTAAAACGCACTGGTTATGCCCATGCTGTTACCCTAACTGTCTGCATTCTCTTTTGCCATTTTCTCTATACTGCCTTCCCTCACCTTTTAACACTACTTACCCCTGGGTAGTGGTAACTGTCTTAAATTATTGTTGCAAATAGGAGTTGAATTAAACTGTGAACATATTATAAACAACCTCACATATCTTAATGTAAGAGTATCTTATTCCTTTCATGTTTTGTGTTTCATAATTACCATACTTCTCTTTGGCTAAGGCTCTCTAATTATTTTTAACTAAATTTTTCTTTATATTTGTGTAAATAATTATTTTTGAATATTGTGTTTGCTTAAATATTATAACTTTGTAACTACTGTTCTCTCATTTATTTTTATCATATATTTTTTTCTCTTATATTTGTACATTAGAAACTTTTAAATGTTACTGTGGAGCTTTTCTCCCCGGGCCTCTGCTGAAAATGGAAATATATCCAGTTTGACTAGCCTAGTTAAAAAATGTAAAATAAAATAAATAAATAAATAAATAAATAAACAAATAAATAAATAAATGAATAAGTTAATAAGTCAAATCACCATTGAATAGAAGCTGTTAATGAATATGGAGGCCCTACAGTGAATACTGCAGTACCTCCTGCCAGAGTGATGAGTGATATTTAGGTTAAATCACATTTACACCTAAAAAGGAGATACTGAGTTTACTTTGTAAAAAAATTTAAGGATAAAATTTACTGATTATTTCTGTATGTATTCAGATCATAACATCATCAAATTAATATATGATTTTTGAGGTCAAAATACAGAAGACTGAAAATGTATGTCAGTGCATTTTATACAGTGATTATGGGGCAAACTCAATAAACCCTACATAGTCCGCCAAGACCTTGTGCGTGTTGTGGTACAACGCTCACATGATAGTGCACAGTTTTGGATTTAGTAAGTGGTTCTACACACCATGTAGAACCGTGCAAATACTATAAGCACTGTGGAAGGTTAATTACAGCATAAGCAGCTGAACTGTATGTTAATCAACCAATCCGAGATGGAGGAACTATTCAACAAGCTGTAAAGCAACCATATAGACTCAGTGCTGGTTTTCCCTGCAAATTCCAAAACCTATTGGAAGACAGGCATGGAAAAGAGTCTACACATAAAGAATGTTAGGGGCTGCTGTCGCTTTAATTCATCTGTATGTGCAACAGGCCAAAGTCTATGCTGCAGCTGCCACTACTAGATCATGGCCAAGAAGGAGAAGAGTTTTTAGATCCTGTTTAACTTATCACAATCTGCGTGAGGTGGAAACTGTAGAGTGCTACAGGGTGGATAGTGATGCACTACAGGAACTCTGAAACCTCAGTCGTCCTTTACTCAGACCAAGGGCAAACTGAGGGAAACCAATACCAGTGGAGACAAAGACATGTGTAGCACTTAGAATTTTAGCTACATGAACCTTTCAGAGACCAACAGGGAATATGTTGGGGTGTTACAGGTATCAACATTCAGGATCCTCCATCAATTCTTGAATGCTGTGCTCCAACATTCCAGTAACTACATATATTTTCCATATACGCCTGAGGACAGAGCCACAAATATGCAGGAGTTGTACCCTTTAGCACACTACCCTGAAGTATTGGGTGCTATAGACTACGCATATAGAGATCAAAGCACCACCTGGGAAACAGGGAAGAGTGTACATAAATAGAAAGGGCTAAAACTCTATTAACTGTTAAGTCATATGTAATACTAATGGAATCATCTTAAATGTGTGTGCTGGCAACCCAGGCAGTTACCATGACTCACATATCTGGCATAACTCCAAACTGTATGACATGTTTACTAGGGGTGATATCCCATAGGTTCATTTACTGGAGGATGCAGGTTATGCACAGAAACCATGGCTGATGATGCCCATCAGAAATGCAAACACAGCAACAGAAGAACTCTATAATGAGGCACCTGCTGAAACCACAAATATCATAGAGTGTGTATTTGGGCTGCTGGAGTCACAGTTCCGGTGCCTAGATACATCTGGGGGAGCTCTGAGGTACAATCCATGTACATGTACTGAAATCTTTACAGTCTGTCATGCTTCACAACATCATCCTGAGATAACAGCTTCAGCAAGATCAACAAAGAGAAAGGGCACACATCCCATCACCACTGGCAAGGTCATCAAAGCCACACGCAGTTGAGGAGTCAGAGGGGGAACCATCAAACCATCAGCTGCTGTGGGTTTTGACGGGTGTAGGCATGCTCAGTATGCCCTTGCATTGGCTAACAGGCAATACATAGCGCACTCACTCACTGCCCAAGGGACTAAAACCTTCATCCTATGCACAAATATTAATGCCAGACAACACTCACAGCCTTTACCTATCCATGTAATGTCTGTGTACTCCTAGAATAACTCTCAACTGTACAGATTTTTACAGAATGTCCAGATTTTTTGCCACATATCTTTGGTCTGTTTTTCATATAGTTGTGGTTTTCTGGCAAATTAGTGGCAAATAATTAAATATTGAAGTTAGAAAATGACAGACATTTGAGTTTCAGTTATCCTTCAGAAAATTCATGCTAATGCAAAACCTTTTATTCTATAAAGTTTCTAAGTTTGTAAGCACAATATTTAAACATTGATTCTATTTTTGGGCCTTTGTCCCACTTTTATTTATGACTTTGTCCAGATTTCTTGCTCTAAGAAGATGAGAGGTATGGTCTCCTAGCATCAGACAGTCAGCCTTGAACTAAAACTGTAGCAACTGCCAGATTTACAAGGTAAGTGTTGAACCTGGCATTCTAAAAAAAATGTGTAATAATACAAATGAATGGCATATCCTTGCATACTGTTACTTGGTAATGTAAGTAAGTTAAAAGTGGGTGATTGTTGCAAAATGACTTCAGCATGTGACAGCAGTGACTTCCATGAATACATGTGCCCTCTACCAATTAATAAACTGCAGGCATCAAAGATTCACAAATTCATACCTCTCAAAAGTACTGATGGTCACCAAATGTATTCAGTTTGAACTCCTATTTTTATACTGGCAAATCATAAGAGAGAGTTAGAAATTAATGACACACATTTCAATTTCAGACTTTATATCCCTCAGAAAAGTCTTTAAAAATAGTGATGCAAAAACTGTTTGATTCTTTCAACTGTCTAACTTTGTAAGACTAAAATATTTAAAAAGTTTCCCTATTGTTCAACCTTCATCCCACTTTTATTAATGGCTTGGTTCAGATTTTTGCTGTAAGAGTGTGGGAGGCATATACACATTAAAATAACCCGTAAGAAAGCAGTACAATTAGCAAAACAGCATCACAAACACAGATATACTAAACACTAAGTCAGCTATGTGCCCTGAGCATCAGTCACAAAGCTTATTTATCCCTGAATCCAAAATATAGAAAATAAGGATATGGCACAGTTATCATCACTTGCACAGGGTGTTGTAAGGGGGTGCAGGAAGCCTATCTGGCACAAAAGGTAAGTGAGTGTGTATGAGTAAGAAAGAGAAACAGGCAGACATTTGTATACGGTATGAAATGGTCACTGAGATAGAATGAGCTTTAAGCCTCATGACTGAACCATGTAACTGTTGTGTTGTGTCTGTAAGGGCCCTCCAGGTGAAATTGGTATGTGCACATCTGCAAGAACACAGCCAAGCTCTGTGCTAGCTCTACATCTTGGAGTGTTGGACAGGACAGGAATACAAAAGTGAACTGCTTTAAGTTCTATCAAAGAAATTGTCCCAAAAACATGTGTACACATATAGCACATAAACATTCATTTTTATGCAATTGTCAGTCACCTCTACCCATGGCCAGCACTCCCTTTGGGGTGTATATGGGCCATTAGAGAAGGCTAACACCCCAGTGTCATTGACAATATAGGACATTTTGCATTTCACTGAAATAATAATAGAAGAGTGTGAAGATAAACAGTTGTAACATTGTAACATTAATATTTGTGATGAAAGTTAAAAAGGCTGTGCACATGAGGAAGTACAATGCCCTGACAAAATGCCTATGTCATCAGTAAATGTCTAAGAAGTGCACACAGATAAAAGTAGCATTTGCTAATGCATATATAAAAATATTTTTCTAAGTGGCATCTGAGCATATCCAGTATATAACTGAAAAATGCAGTCATGCCTTATCAGGATCAGTAGACATCTGTACAAATAAATTCAAAGTAATAGCAGCCTTCTTCTTTGTTATCAGCATAAACAAGTCTCCTCACCTTCAGGTTCCATAGCTACATGATTTCCTTATTATAGTGTAGATTTAGGCTTGTGAGCACAGTGAATATGCAAATGAGGTGCAATCTCATTAGAATTGCTGAATCCCAAACTCTTGTCTCTGTGTTGCAGATGTAAACATAGTGCAGGCACTCCCTTACTGTTTACTGCTGATGGATTCCAACTGTAAAAGATTACTGGTAGAAAGAAGGAAAACACAGCAGCAATTCAGACTCCCTTACCTCTAGTGGATGTGTCAGCCAGGTTAGACTTACAAACTGTAGAAGTAATTGTAGCAATGTTTTAAATGTAAGAAACCAGCAGATGTTTCACAGTTTCTGTTCAGTAACATCTAACCTCCCCTGCATTTGTTGAAAACTGTATATTAGTGCCATTTAATATTCTCTGCCATTTTAAGTACAATAATACAAAATGCCTTACAGACTGCATGTCTCAGATTACTGCTTAGATAAGAAAAGAATGAACACTATGCAGAGATAATACATAGCTGCACTTCTGCAAGCAATGCTCAGAAATGGTTATGTGATCACTCATTGCATTACACCTGAAATTAATACATGTACAAACAAATCAGAAATGTACAAGTGCCATACGCCTTGTTGATATTGTGGATCATTTTGGACTTACTTGTATGCACAATGATTTTTGTTCTCTGTTGTAAATCTGTTTATGTGGCAGAGAGGGATACAAAACCCTTACACTGTGCTTTGAAGGTTCATTGGTGTGAGAGTTTAGATCCAGACTTATGTAAAAATATTTAATGTACAATAACATATATTTTGTACTGTTGTTTATTATTTTATAGATTTCATCTTAATACCAGTATTTCCATGGTGCACAGCTTAGTGCAAACACAGGAAGCTGATAAACACAATAAATATCATGTAATGTACTTCTTTGATAACCAACACATCATCCACACCTGTGAATAACTTATGTGTGTAGCACATCTGCTAAACATGTTGACCCATACAGCATGTACTATCTGTATATCAGGGTTCAAGTCCCACATTTGTATTTTAAGGCTGAAACCTAATAAACACTACCCACAAGGCTAAAACAAGTTTAGCTTTGCTTGTCTTGTTTACATGATGCTTACCATCATGCAAATTTGGAGTAATAGCCCACACATGAAGCAGACAGAACACCTGTAGACAGGATGCAGACATTCTTACCATTTTGCTTTGCATTACACAACACCACTTAGCAACATTGCTCAATGGTTAGCAATCTTCCCCAACACCTGCACATGCAGAACACCTGCAGAGAGGAAGCAGACAGTAGATAATTTCAGAACAGATACATTCTCTCAAGTGTGTTGGGTACCTTGCAAACACACTAGTGGCATTGCATGATGGGTAACATACACACATGTTAATAATGAACAGGAAAATATCCAGCTGCTATTTAACTATTCCTGTGGCAGCAGGTATAAGTGCAGGGCTACAATACAAATGGTCCTGGGTTCTAATATAGGAAAGTTTGGGGATGGAGATTTAATAGTAATCATGCTGACTGGAATTACACTATTGTAAATGATGTCAACAATATGAGTGAAATTTGTGGAGTTCAATGGGACAATAACACTCAAATCCCTTTTAAAGTTCAACCTCTTCACCAGTCAGAGCATCTAAGGGTGAAACAAAACAGCTGTCAATGGCAACCAAGACAACCAATTTATCCTCAGCAGAGTTCTGAACTCCAAGGGTGGAACCACAATTACAATCATGCCAAATGGAATTAAATTATTCTATTTCTACACAGAATGATGCTGGTCTTGAAAAATTGTTATCAACAAAAAAGCAACTTTAAGATATATAATTTATCTTCCTACCCAATTAATTGTGACTTTGGTGATTTGTTTGAATAGGGCTTTACCTTTATTCCCACTAAACATACGCATTTTAGCGCACATTCTTATGGATTGTAAACAATTTACACATAAATTAAATTTAAAGTTTCTCTTTGGTAACTCATCTGACAACATGAACCCCTTAGTATTTCCAGCACTTTCAAACCACCCATCCAGCCAACTATTATGTTGTTTGAAAAAAATTGTGAACTTGATTTTTGTGAAGCTCTGAATAATAACATAAGAATGAGTAATGCATCTAGACATTTAGACAACAGTGAAATTCAGTTATTATATGCACTAGGCAGGCATAATCTTAGATTTATGAAGCCAGACAAAGGGGGGTGGGTTGGTTACAATGGAGATAAATGATTATGTTGAAAGAATGGATGTCATCTTGTCTGGGGATACCTATGAAAAATCATCCTTTAATGAGGTTAATGTATCATATAACAATATCAGGAATATTTAGAATGACATGTTCATTGATCGGCCTATAAATTTGGATGAATACAATTTCTTAGGTATTAAGGCTCCCATAGTCCCCATTATTTCTGGCATCCCAAAAATACATAAGAACTTACATCAGCCACCTATGAGGCCTATTGTGGATGCCAGTGGGTCCATTATATACATCTGTGTGAAATTTTTGGATGTGAAGTTACATCATTTAGTTATGAGGGAAGTTCATTTGTGCAAAGATTCTTGTTTTTTTGGATAAGATCAATAAGGCAGACTTCAATGAAAAGGTGATATTTACTATCACTGATGTCAAAGTAATCCCCCATGATATATAGTATATTTTAATGGGTATCTTTTTGATAAAGGTATCCCACAGGACTTTATTAACATCTATGAAATTCTGTTAGAGTTAGTGTTAAAAAATAATTTCCTCATGTTCAAACAAAATTATGTCCAACAAACAGGGGTGGCAATGAGCTCCACTTGTGGTAGCCTTTTTGTCAACATTGTAATGTTACAATGGGAGAAAAATTTTCATTCAACTCAGAATTCATGGAAGTGTGTACATTTTACAGTCATTATTTAAATGATATATTTATTTCATGGGATGATAATTTGGAGACACTATCTGAATTTGTTAAGTATATTAACCAAACTACCAACTTTTTACATTTTTGTTATGAGTTTAATGAATCTAGTATAGCATTTTTAGATATCTGTCTGAGTAAGGATATGTTACATAAGAGGTTTTGTCCACATATTTACTGCAAGCCTACTTTTTTCAATATGTACCTTCATTTACTAGTTTATACCCTGTTTCACTGAAGTGTGCCATCGTTAAATGATGATTTGTGAGAGCAGCACACATGGTGTCCTCTTTTGAAGATTTTTTAGATGAATGTAGCACTATTAAAAGTTTGTTTGTAAGAAGGGGTACCCAATTAGCTTTGTGAATGAATTAATACATGAAGCCATAAATAAAAGGGAAAGAGAATTTTATCTTCCGATATTGAACTACCATCATATTAGTGATAATAATACTGAAAACAGAATATTGGTAGAAGTATCTAACAAAGATTTACAGAGATTTGAACAGAATCAGTTGACATCTAGACATGAAGTTGAAGCCTCCTTTAGCAGTTCTTTCATTACTCAGTTTAATGCCAACAGTTATATAAGAAAAATTGTTGAAAAGAACTGGGTGATTTTTAGGGAATACAAATCAGTACTAGAAAGGGTAGGTGAGAGACCTTTGGTTACGTATAAAAAGGGAGCTAATCTTAAATCTATTACCATAAGATTTGATAAAAAAATCAGTACACATATTTATAAAGAGCCAATGCTGCACCACGTCAAAATGTGGACGTTGTTTCATTTGCAATTGGATCTTAATATGTGAGAATTTTAAAATTAAAAATTTGAATTTGAGAATGCAAGGTAATTTTGATTGCTGCACCATATGGGTAGTGTATGCAGTGATTTGTCAATTCTGTACAGCCTTTAATATAGGCAAAATGGAAAGTAGCTCAAGGACCGGGTTAGTGAACACTTAAATGATATTAAAAAGGTTTAGGTATGTAATGCTTTGGCATGACATGCTGTGGATAAACCCAGATATTCATTTAAATTTGTTGTTGTGGAAAAATTGCTTAAAATGAAAGGATAGGGCCATGGGCATTGCATTTAGAGAAATGGGAGTTGTATTGGCAGCTCTATTTTAAAGCTAATGTGTGGCCCAGCTTGAATGATCAAATTTCTATTGGTTATCTGTTGAAGCTGAAGACATTTGAGAGATAAAGTGAAAAGCATTTTTATATTATTTTAATATTATTATATTTGCATAGTCTATATGCATTTTAAAATGAAGCTGTGGGCTTTTGAAAAACTGCTTAGGAAAAGTGCTGTGAGTTTAATGTGTATCATTTCAAATTCTAGGTGTGTGTAGATGGACTTGTCTGTCATGTGATCAAGGTATGGCTTTTTTAATTGATTATTATTAAATTCAGTTTGATCTGTTGAAGTTTTACAAATGTAAATAAAATGAAACTGCTAATCTTATACCGAGTTGTATTTTTATTATTTTATAAGGTTAAATCCTAAGCGGTTTAATAACCCTGTTAGAGTCTCTGCACACCTTCCATGATTTTTGCTTTTATAAACTTAGTGTGTGTTGGGGACGTTTACCAATTCTTAATTTCAAAAAGGATACATTGCTGTATTTTTTGCTTTGCATCATGCAACACCACTTAGCAACATTGCATGGTGATTAGCAACCTTTCCCAACACTTGCAGGTGCAGAACACCTTCAGAGAGGAAGCAGCCAGTATACTAATAAAGAGAATTTATAATAGCTAGAAAGCTACATATAGGCAAGACTGGTATGCATAATGATTTCTGATCTGTTCTCTGCATTCCACAGGAAATACAGAGATAATTGAGAATAGAGAAGCACATGATGAGTGTTTAGAGAGACCGAGAGAAGCAAGGGGTATGCATGCAGCACAAAATAAGTATTATTGTAGCTTTAAATAAAAAAATATATATTTTTTATACAGTTGTAGCAAAGTAACTATACATATCCTAATTGTAAAAGCAAGCATGCATGCATGCTTCAGTCTGTCACACAAACCAACTGTAGAAGTCAAGTGCAAGACTGTAGTTAGATGTTGTGGGTTCAAATACTGCAAATAACAAGTATAAAATAGTCACTCCTTTAAACATATTACAAAAATTAATTTCTCCGGAAGTGGCATAAATGCCCTGCTGTTAACTTGAGCAATCCTTAATTATAGTTGGTAGTTGTTAAGAAGTATACTTAAATGTAAAATTTCAGTAAAATACTGTTATTATTGGGATAATGCATTGGATGTGACATATTATTGTACTAATCTTATCTTACCCCCAACCCTTATCTCTATTTTTTCTGTTATCAAAATGTTTCCATGTCATCCATCTCTAACAAATCAAAAAATGCTTCACAGCACAGGGAGGTAGGCCAACTCCAATGACTCAGCCTGCCCCACTCTACCAGCTCTGGCACCGATGCCCAGCACATCTTGGACCCAACCTGACAGTAGTGCTACTCCTGCCCCTGCACTACCTGCTCCCTCAAGTAGCACTACCCTGATAGCTGGTGCTGTGGTACCCTCCAGTAGTACTGGCAGAGGTGGGGATTTTATCACCCTCCAGGTGATTTCAGGGTTGTGCATAGGGTCGTGAACAGCACTACTGGTACAAGCTTATGACAGAGGGAGAGGCTGATATCCCTCATGGTCTTTATCAGGAGACATCAAGCACTCCAGCAGTCAGCAGAGTAAGAGGAAGGTGATGACAGTTCTGTGGCTAAGGACTAGATTCTCACTGTCCATATATTTGATGGGCTTGGGCTCTGTTGTCCCCTCTCTAATCCCAATCATGGTGTCCCCAAACCTCTTGTGTCCCTCACTGTCCTTGCATCTTGTCTTGTTTGTCCTGTTTGTTTGCATCTGCTTCCTCACCTACCATACTTACCTGACCCAGAAATATAAATGCCCCTTACCCAACATTCCTCTTACTGCAGTAAGAACAAAAAAAAAAAAAAAGAGCACCTGTCCAACAAAAAATATCATCCCATACATAGCTCTCCCCTTAGCACATGTCTTCTTGACACACTTGATTTTGTCCAATTGGCTATACAACATGACTGCAATGTTGTCACCCATCTTTATTGAGGTGACAGTCCCAATTCAGCTAATATTCTATACATATTTTCATTTTACACTATTGAAGAAGTGGATAGTTATAGTTCTTTCCTACCTCCCTCCTCCACATTTCTATATTGCTTTCCCATTGTTCTTCCACCTGCTTGCACCCATCTTACCACTTTCCTATCTACCCCATTTTAACACCTTTAATCTGGTCAAAAACAGAATCACACACAATGCACATAAGTAAATAAATAGCAATGGAGCCCTTCACTTCTTGGCATCTATGTTTGCTTGGAGTTTGGCATCATGCACCAATACCAAATGACAGTGAATGGTTCTTCAGTGGTGTGGTTACCTCTGCACAATGCCACTTAAACACACTGCACTAAGGTAACACAGAATAACACACAGTGAATGTTGTATAAAAAATTATTTCATTGCATTATCAATACTTATTTAAAACTATTACATACACCTAGATTCAAACCCTATATTATCTGGGCTCCAAAAAGCTGCTGCTACCACAGAGCCAGCTGAGCAGCAGGTGTGTTTCATACAGTGAATACAGAGAACTTTCATAATTGTAGCAATGAGGCTCACATTTGCTTGCCACTTAACTATGCACAAACAGGGAAAGCTTTAGAAATGTGTATCTGGAATTCGCAAACATGTTGCCTTCGATTGCTCAAACCTGCTGCTTGGCGGTGTGCTATGCAAAGTGGACAATAGCATGTATTAACTATGTTTACTGTTCATTTAGTCTTCATCCCATGAAAGTAGATGTAAAACACAAACAAAAAATGGAAAGCACTTTTTATGAAAATAACACATATTTACACTGTAGCCACCTGTTACCTCCCCCCATGCCCTTCAAACTTGGTATCAACTTCACTACAGAAGAAAATAACAAATGGTTTCTTATATATTTGAGATCTAAATCTCAAAATGCACTCACATGAGGTACTCGATATCTGTGCAGTGACTGAGACCTGGTTCAAGGCTCCAGAGAGTACCCCTGCACTACCAGGCTATAACTCATACCACACTTTTCGGTCATGTAACCTGGACCTAAACACCAAAGGTGGAGGTGTGTCCATATTCATTAAGGATATCCACACCTCCAGGCTAGTTGCTCAGCATAATGCATCTGAGGTTATCCAAGTGCAACTAACTCTGGGCAAAACTGCAATCCAAATTATAGCTTGCTAAAGATCCCCCCACCATGCCCCAGGATTCCCACTTCTCTTTTCTTGATGTACTGGAAAATATTAGGGTTCAATCAAACACCCTAATAATGGGCGATTTCAACTACCCCACCATTAACTGGGAAAACTACTCGTGTACCAACTCCTTATCTCAATGCTTTCTGGAATTCATAAACTCCAATGTCCTGGATCAACTTATCCACACCCCCACCAGGAGCAACAATATCCTAGACCTAGTCATTACCAACATGAGTGACCGGTGTTCCACACCTGAAGTCAGCTCCTCATTGGTCCAATCTGACCATAAGCTAATCATCCTTGATATCCACATCCTGCACCCCCCCCATTAAGGAAACCATGGTAAAAAATGTCTCCTAAGCCAACTTCATGCTTCTGAAGACAGAAGTGGCGAACTCCATGACACCCATGCAGATACAGTTACAACTGCTGAATCCTACACTAATGCACTCTATAAGCACTTACATGATAGCATGGATCTTGCTATCCCAAACGGAACCAAGACGCTATCCCCCAAAAAAAGGAAGCCAATCTGGTGGGCCCCTGCCATAAACAAACTGTACAACAGAAGGAAGAAACTGTTGCAAAAGAGAGTAAAATACCATGAGTGGAGGAGCTCCCTGGTCAGCCTCAGTAAGACACTGAAAATCCTTATAAGATCCTCCAAAGCTAACTATGAAAACAAAATTGCCACTATTTCTAAGGACAGCCACAAAGCATTATATAGCTATGTCAAGAATCTTGATGGCAACACCCAGATCTGTTCTGAGTTACAGCAGAATGGCACGGAAATTACTGAACCAACTGATATTGCCAACATCCTGGCAAATAGGTTCAGTGCTAACTTTACCCCCCCCCCCCCACCTGCTAACCGGCCCATATCTATACAGGAAGACTGCAGAGTCCCTGTAATTATAACTATGCAGGTAAAAGCTGCACTCTCTAAAGCCAAAAACACAGCATCCATGGGACCGGACAACATCCCAGGCTGCATTTTACACAAACTTCAGAATGAACTGGCTCCCCACCTAAGCACCATGTTCAATAATAGCCTTGCATCTGAATGGTGCACAGCAACAGTTATCCCACTCCAAACAGGGCGAGCCACCACTGATCCTAGGAACTATCTCCCTATTAGCCTGATCTGCAAGACCATGGAATGTATCATCATGGAACTCATAAACAAAGATATTGGTAACCTCCAAACTGTGGATCCCACCCAGTTTGGGTTTGTGAAAGGCAGATCATGCCAACTGAACCTGATCGACTTCTTTGAGGCAGTCACCAAAGCTGTAGATGAGGGTAAAGGGGTTCACACAGCCTATCTTGACCTCGCCAAGGCTTTCAACACCATCCCCTATTCTGGAATTATAGCTAAACTCACTAAACTAGGTATAAATCCCTACATCACAAGATGGGTTGCCAACTGGCTCACTGACAGAATGCACACTGTAAAAGTTGCACACTCCAAATCTGATCTTAAACCAGTGACAAGTGGAGTACCACAGGGTTCAGTCCTGGGACCTCTCCTGTTTGGTATCTACTTCTCTGAAGTACAGGCTAAAACAGAAGGCCTCTGGTTAATGAAGTTCATAGATGACTGCAAACTAGGAGCCATAGTCAAGTCCTCAAATGATGTGGACATCCTACAGAAGGGCCTCACTGAGACAGATGCCTGGTGTCAGAGCCATGGGCTCAAGCTCAATGCCAAAAAATGCAGTGTCCTCCCCTTTGATAAAAACTCTGCACCCATGAACTATCACATAGGCAGAAATCTACTTAACACCGAATGTGTGATAAGAGACCTTGGGACCCAGGTGGACAGTAATCTCACCTTTGATAGTCACATCGCCAAAGTAGTCAGGAAGTCCTACTACATGGCACACCTCATCATAAAAGGGTTCTCATCCAGGAAAAAAGAGGTCATTGTTCCCCTCTACTCGACGCTCATTAGACCCATTATAGAGTACAACGCCCCTTTTGGAATGTACCTCACAAGACATCTGCAGCAGCTGGAAAGGCCACAGAAGTACCTCACAAAGAGGATTACTGGCCTCAAACAAATGCCCTACACTGACCATCTCAAAAAACTCCAGCTTTATTCCATAGCATATCATTTACTCCGAGGTGATCTCTGCCCAACATAGAAAGCTATGTCAAACCCAGAGCTGTTGGACATGCTACACCTAAAGAAATCCCAATCCCTCCGAGCTACACACTCTAGGGACCTAAACCTTGTCACCACAATAAACAGGACATGCTGGAGGGATAGATTCCTGTCCCAGAGATTTCCCATACTCTGGAACAGGCTACCCATCTATGTCAAGCAAAGTTCTTCATTAGCACTCTTCAAGAAAAATCTTGATGAGTGGATGGGAAATAGGAAATACACCCCTGGGATCACTTCTGTGTCTTTGCTCGACATTGGCATAGGAAAATAACTTTCTTGGGTGGCGTAAGCCAGGGAACCTTGTTGGCTATTCTTATATAGGCCCTTGGGCCGATAGCCTAGTACCTACCTATGAACCTATGAATCTATGAACCTATAACATTCATATCTTTATAATGACAGTACACATTCAGATTTTTCAATTCTTTTAGTAATGTAGACAGCTGCTTGTGTAAAGGTTGTACAGCTGTCTCTTGAAGTATACCAGCACATTGGAAACCCAGCAAATACAATGTATTATACACTCATCAATCTGGTAACATGCAGAACTTTAATTTCTTGACATTCATTTCATGCAGGCCTCCCAACATCTTACATCCAACATCCAATGCTGATATCCACTGTAAATGTTCCTGCAGACTTTTAAAAGTCAGACTTGTACCATGGTGCTTGCTTAAACTACTGAGGTCTCCAGTCCATGTACTACTTAGAAAGGGGTTCTAATCTCACTGCAGTCACTTGGTGTGTGTGTGTGTGTGTGTGTGTGTGTGTGTGTGTGTGTGTGTGTGTGTGTGTCTAGTCAGAACATTAAAATTGAGTATCCTGCAGTTACTACTGCAATACCATGAAGTACCAATATTTTGACAGTTGGACATGAGCATGGCTAGATATCTGTTTCATACAGGCCTCCCAACATTTTCTGTCCAACACCCAATGCTGATGTCATCCACCATAAATTTTCCTGCAGCCTTGTAAAAGTTAGACTTGTGCCATTGTGCTTGCATATGTGTGTGTGTGTGTGTGTGTGTGTGTGTGTGTGTGTGTATGTATGTATGTGTATGTCTGTCTGTCTATCTAGTCAGAACAGCATAATTCTGTATCCTGCAGTTACCACTGCTATCCCATGGAGTACCAATATTTTGATAGTTGGACATGGCTAGCTATCTGTTTTATGCAAGCTTCCCAACATCTTCTCTCAAGCATCCAACAATGTCATCCACTATAAATTTCCCACAGCCTTGTAAATGTCAGACTTGTGGAATGGCACTTGCATTAAGTACTGAGTTCTCTAGTCTATGTACTTAGGTAGGGTCTAATCTCATTGTAGTCAACTGGTGTATGTGTGCGCATGTGTGTGTGTGTGTGTGTGTGTGTGTGTGTGTGTGTGTGTGTGTGTGTGTGTGTGTTTGCATGTGTATGTGTGTGTTTGTGTACTTGCTTGAAATTAGAGAAAGCATTTTACACCAGCATGTGAGATACTTCTATTACCATTTTTCTCTCACCAGACACTGCTGATATAATCACTTATAAAGTGTTATCCCATACTCTCCGAGTCAGACTTGTGCTGTGGTACATCTGCTAAATATGGAAGCCTTTAGTCAGTGTACTTATATAGGTAGGAGTTCTGTTCTCACTGCAGTCAACTGATGTGTATGCATGTGTGTTTATGTTTTTGCGCACTTGCTTGACATTAGATGCTAGTTCCATCTTCCTCTCACCAGACTCTATTGATGTCATCAGCTGAAGCTGTCTATGAAACATGTTCTGTTAATGTCACAGGTTAAGTTAAGATCCTATAGTGAGTGACTGTTGTGCAATTAGAAATATGGATATGCAGCATTTCCATTTGGACACGGTCAGAGACTGGCTTGTAGGTCAGGCACAAGTCATCTCATCCTATACAATACAGAGTACAATGACAGAAATTTTAGTGTATCCATGTATGTCATGGTATGATTTGTAGTCTCTGTATTTTGCTGCAGGTGTCTGGTAAGGTACATGCAAAAGGGGGCATTGTACTCTATAAGTGGTCTGAAGAGGGTCAAATACAGTGTTCGTATAACATTCTCAGACCTGAATATGATGGCTTGACTTATGAGGTGCAAGACATAAAAGGCTTTCCTTACAACTGTGGAAAATTGGTGGTTGAAGTTCAGATTGCTATCTGCCTGTGTTCCCAGGTCTTGCACCACTGGGTTTAAGCTGGGGGGTGTTGTCAATGCTATAATTAGCAGGGAATTCCACTATGCAAAAGGCAAAAAATAATGGCACTTTTTTGCGTTTATTTTTGGACCTTGTGGCTTTGGCATGGATCATTTGCTAGTCCCAAGTATAATATGTTTCCATCGCTGGTGGACTCAGTGATTGCACCCAATTTGTAATTATCAGTTAACTTGGTAAGCCAAAGGATGTGTACTTTAGCCTGGCCTTCTGAGAAATAGATTCAGAACAGTAAATGGCCTAGCACAGTCCCTTGTGCTATGCCTCTGGTGATGGCTCTACTGGTAGAGGTTGACTCACCAGATTTGACAGTATGTGTTCTGTCAGTGAGCCAACTGGCTAACTTCTAGTGATGTAAAAGTTAATTCTCAGATGGGAGAGTTTTTCAATGATACCTGAGTGGGAGATTGTGTCAAAACTCTTGACCAGATCAAGATAGGTGGCATGCACTGTCTTTGGTGACTTTCTCAAAGAAGTCTACTAGGTTTAATAAGCATGATCTATGCTAAACAAAGGCAAATTGTGTTGGGTCTAGAGCTTGAAGGTCACCTATATTCTTGTTTATAAGGTCCACAATGATTCTTTCCATGGCCTTGCTGATGAGACTGGTTAGATGTATAGGTCTATAGTTCCAAGGGTTGGTTGATGCCCCCCTCCCCATTTGTGCAAGGGTCTTACTGATGCTGTTTTCCAATCTGCTAGAACAAAGTCAGTTCTCAGGCTATGGTTAAAGAAGACGCTGATTTGGTCCTCTAGGTCCTGTATTAGATTGCTTAGTATGCAACCCGGGATGTTATATGGTACCACTAAGGTTTTTAGCCTTGGAGAGGGCAGATGTGACCTGATGTCTAGAGATACAAGGCAGGGGACTTGTGTCAGGTATGCTTTGGGGTATGGCCTGTGAGGCCAGGGAGTTGAAGTTTCTTCCAAATCTGTCAGTTAGCAGGTTGGCTATTTCCTCCAGTGCAGCTTCCTGTTTAGACTTCTATTATTAAGCAGCAGAACTTTGATTTTGTCTAAGTGGATGTTGCTATGTCAGAACTTTTGTTGCTTACACATTTCCTAACAAAGGCACTATGAGGTGGGCAAGTACCTTTGCCAGTATCCAACAGTATAGAGAACACAGATTCAGATCATCTCTGACAAAGCAGCATGGCTTGTTAACCATGAAAGCCCAAGCTTAGAGTTACTGGATACCCCTGGACTGACAACAGAAGCTAAGGCAATTATTGAATTCCATCAACTGTGTTTATATTGTGGCATCATTCTGGGTGAAGGTAAAATTCTGCTTAGGGCTAGAGTCATACCTGCCTGGGAAACATAATCTGACAGTTCAATCATGTGTCTCTTCATATAGTCCAGAGAGGTATATTATGAAAACAAATGGACAACCCAGTGATGATGTAGACATCACACCCCTATGAGCAGACCAAGTGGTGTGTGACCTGTGCACTGAGGTAGATGGCATGTGGAATGCCCTCCAGCATGTACCCACAGTGGTGACTACTCCCTTGTATGTAACGCAACTCCTGAGTATGTGCAGGACATCCACATCAAAGGCCATAATACTTTTATAGTTCACAGTTTTCATCACACCAATAACTGAGTACAATGCACCCTTTTTCATGTACCTCCCTACACATCTTTCAGGGATGCATAACTCAAGTGTATCACCTTTGCCACAGTGAGCTCCCACACATCTTATAGGCCATACCTAGATGTTCTTTTTGTTGCCTAAACATTACTATCTGATGGTGTGAAACCCCCATGTGATACCTGTTCTGGTGATGCACATAGTACATATATAGCTGTTTGATAAAATTGATGGCATGGGTTACATTTGTGACAGTGTAGATTGTGCCATATATATGCTATACACACCTGTTAACTAGCCTGGATTGATAATAATGTCACATACAGGTATAGCAGTGTCCCTTCTAACACCATCAGCAGATGTTACAGTGTCAGGACAGTGTGCTTGATCACCCTCATACAATGTTGACATCTTATAATAGTTGTACATGTGTGTTCATGCAGAATCATAATCTCTGATCACTCCCAATCACATATGTTATGTCATAGACATGGAATTACTGGTGGTATTAATCTGATATTGCCTGTGATTGTGCTTACTTCTCTTTACTGTTGTCCATGAGCCTGTAACTATGTGTCCTACTTGGTAGAGACCTATGCTGCCATTACAGTCATATTTAGGAAATTCATTTTGTACAGCTTCACAATATGCAGCTAACCTCTGTTGTATATAACATCCCTGATAGATGTCCTCTCCATTGTTCATGTCAGGATGCTTCTATCACAAAGACATCTTCTCCACTGTTATGTCAGCTTATGTGACAGTCACGTAATATACATTTTGACTGTGCAGTCTGTATCATGGCAATATGTGATTAGTGTTCCTGGTATAACTGTCTTCATTTACATGTCCTCATCTGCTGTGCATTAAGATGTTCTACCTGTCCTCTTTCTCCCTGTATATATTTCCTACAATTCATCTGTGTGTCCCTATTCAATACACACACTTCCCTGGCCGTTTATTTTAAATTGCAGTCTATGTACTGTTACGGATCATTTGCACAACTTGTACAGAATTCCTGAAATGGGATTCCACAATACCCTGCACTGTATAACCTGTCCTGTAATTTGTTTAGATCACATACATTGCTAAATTATTAACCCTGGTAGTCATTGTGGCATTCCGCATAATCCTGCAGACCTAAGTTGCCCACTGGTAAACAGGTCGACATGTCTGCTGCTATCTGTGTTATGTTACATGGTGTTGTTGGCCATGAAACCATGCTTGTTTACTTTTAAATGTGGTGTGCGGCATGAATATGTAATTAGCACTGCTGTTCACCACGCAAACACGTAGACTCAGCCTACACAGATTTTATTGAGTCCCCAGCTGTATCATTATAATTTTTGCAATTCATTATCTTCTCCCCAAACTAGCAGCATTTTCTTTAGATTTTCCCATGAATAGCACATTTATTTCCTTACTTAGATTTTTTTGTTCACAACAAAAGAAAACTTCCTTATTACTTTGATAATTACTTTTTGATTTCAGGATATATCATTCTAAAACTATTGTGATCTATCTGAAGAAAACAATGAAAACTGATAAAACAAAGAACATTTAATTTATTTTCTTCTGTTTAGCCCAGTAAGTTTGTCAGTTTTTAGAAAAATGCAGCTGGAATCTATGAAACAAATATTGTTAATAGCAATGCCACTTCTGAGATATAGGCAAAAAACATGTTATATTATTAAATAAGATATTTGCCCTTCCTTTTAAAATGCTTGCATTCTTGAACATTTAATGTCTGTTATATGTGCAGCATATTGAAATTCCTTTTGCAGTTTGGGGACAAAAACACTGTAAATTACCAAACACGAAATTCAGTAGTAATTATGATGAAGTCAACTTCTCAGCATTATCAGTATTCAAAATATTCAACAGAAATCAATGAAATAGATAGACCAATGGTTTGACATTGCTTTAAAATCAATAGCAAATTTTAATTTTATACCTGCAAAAATATTTTATACCAGATGTGTCTTTTTTAAAATGAAGGGCAAGTTAGGTAAAAATGTTTAAATTATGCACTTGGAATGCTGACTTGTGTCACAAACTTGTTATATTACTTTAGTAATGAAAGAAAACACTGTACAGCACACAGCAGCACTGCAGAATAAAAATGAAAACACAAAAATAATGGCCCCTGAGGAAATAAGAAACCTGGAGAAAAAATGACACCCTGCATTTTCACTAAATCATAGAAAATACAAGGCAACCAGGCAATATGGACATTTACACCTTGCCAGTTTAAACCTTACTTCCATTTTCAGGGAGTGACAAGGCAGTCATATCAAGGATGAATGCAAGAATACCTATCTAATTGTCTGAACTCCCTTTTAAAGTAAGATGGTGTATTGTACTGCTTAATTTGGAATGGAAGTTTATTCCAGAGAAGGGGTAAGCACTGCATGACTGATCAGTCACTCCTCCATATTTTGTTTAACAGAGCAGGTTTAGATTCATGGTTCTAATGTTGGTAGGACTTTTTGATTTGTGGAAATATAAGAGGTCTTTGATTACTGGATCCTGAAAGAAACGGCACAGATCATCCCTAAGAAGTTTATAGGACATTGACTAAAGGTACAGTGCTTCCAGTATTTGCAGGTATCTCTTGTCTTTTAAGTCTGTAATCTTTCTATTTAGGCATCTTGGGGTATTTACAGTTGCTTGATATGCCTAATAAGATACACCTCAAAAGGATTATTGTATGTGGCTAGGTCTGATAAATGCAAAATAGAGCGGGGTAAGAACTTCCTAGGCTCTAGATGGAATACTTTTTGCAATCACCTGTGCCAGATAAAACGATTTCCTAAATACTCTTCCAATGTGATGCACAAAGGCGAGGAAATTATCTATCCATGTTCCAAGGAGTATCGCCACATTTTCATTTTGAAGGGGGGTTTTGTCTATACTATAAAATAGATGAATGAACTGTTTACTAAATATAGTAATTTTATAGTAAAAAGGCAGTCACTGCATGGGGGAGTGCAATTGTAAATTCATGTTCTATGACAATTGGAGAGCGTGTTCTACTATCAGGGCAGCTGAAGCAAGGTGGCAATATCCTTTTGTCACTGGATCCAATGCCATGTTGTAATAAGGTTATGGTTTGTGACTTTAAGCACTCCTGGTGAAATCCACTTTTTTCTTATGACAGAAAATCAAAAACAGCTTTCTATAATCTGATAGACCTAAGCCTGGAGCATTTGCTAAAGCATGTTTCAGTAAATCCAATGAGCGTTCCTCAGTTTCTCCTCTCAGCAAGGGTTCTGGTGTATTTTATTTTAGCAAGTTTGTCAGTGGTTTTGCTAATTCTGTGTAATCTGAAATCCATTGTCTGCAATATCCTGCCATGCCTAAGAAAGATCTAAGTTGTTTCTGGGTGACTGGACTTGAAAATTCAGTCACTGCATTGACACAGGAAGGCAATATTTGTGCATTTCCCAGATATTTTACCTTTGGTGACCAGAGCTGTAACTTTTCTACTGATGTATTATGTCCTTTCTCTGCTAACTTTGTTAACAAAAAAAAAGTATTCTGCTGGCAATGCTGTGGTGTGTGTGTGATGCTATAGAAAATAAAGCTGAGCACAAATCTATAAAAGAAAAATGAGTAGTGCATGGTGATACACAGCTAAGAATAGCTAGTAGGTTGGAGACAACTACACAAGAGGAAAGTATGAGTAGTGCATGCTTATACACAGCTAAGAATAGCTACAAGGTTGGAGACAACCATACAAGAGGAAAGTATTGCCTGATCTACATCTCTCAAATCCTGCACTAACCTCTAGGTGTTTTAGCCGGGTTTTTTAATTGGAAGTATGGAAGAGTTACAACAGCCCCTAGTATGAACAAGAAAAATATTGTTGTCAATGGTTATAGTATTAGTTTAAAGGGACATTATAACTGCTATACATCTAACGTTGTATACCTGGCTTTGTGCCAGGATTGTGACTCATTTTACGTTGGTAAGACTTCCCGACATTTTAGGGAT
This sequence comes from Protopterus annectens, assembly GCF_019279795.1. Lineage (NCBI taxonomy): Eukaryota > Metazoa > Chordata > Ceratodontiformes > Protopteridae > Protopterus > Protopterus annectens. The sequence continues at coordinate 535,801,647 of NC_056736.1, forward strand.
AGAGTAAGAGAGCATTTATTAGATATTCGAAATCTTAAAACAACTAATGCACTTGCTAGGCATACAATGGGTAACACCGGACACATATTCAAGTTCTGTATTATACATAATGTTTGTTTTGATGTACAAGGTAGGGTTATTCCTTTAGATTTGGACATATGTGAATTAAAATGGCAGTTAGCTTTGGATGCATGTAACATTCCAGGGCTAAATGAGTGTTGTACCATTAAACCCATTTTGAAAAGCATCATGGTCAAAGGCAGGTAAATTGTGACCACATTATGAGTTAATTATGCACAATGTAGATTATGGTTATGGAAATATTATTTTTGCTACATTATTTTTGCTACATTATTGTGCATTTATATAGATAATATACACTTATAATTTCAATTTATACATATATATTACATAATTATGTTTCCATCTCTTATGTAGAATTTTTACTATATAAATTTTCGTGTTCATATACATATACATATATATAAGGGTTGTTTTATATATATTTTTAATTTTTATATATTTCATGCATTTTATACAGCAGCACATATATACATATTCATGATTTAACTTATGTTCATGTTAATATTATTACGTGTGTTCATTAACAACTTACATGGTCATATTTTATGTAATACCATGCAATTTTAATATATGTTAGATATATATTTATCTATGGAAATATGAAGTATGATTTTATTATTCCTTGTCAAACTGTACAGTTCATATTATGTTAAATATATTATAAATATTTATAAGGTATAGGATGTGTTTTTAGTATTTTATATTCAAGTTATTTGTTTTATATTTTATATGCATATAATGGTACACTGTGTTTTTAAACGGAATAATTATTTTATTGAGTAATTGTAGTCAATTGATGTAATTAGTGGGTGGGATAACTGTATTTAAGGAATGAGATGTTGGATGTTGGTTATCTGATGAAGTTCGTCATAGAACGAAACCTGGGTCATCTGTTATCTGTTGTTTTCCAATAAAGTGGTTTGGATTATCGCCTTATCGTTTTTTTGCCAGTGTGGTGGAGCAAGTAATTGTGGCTGAAGACTGTCGGTTACTCGTGGTTTACTTGGACCTCCTTGTTACGGTGTTTACTATAAAAGAAAAATGAGTAGTGCATGGTGATACACAGCTAAGAATAGCTAGTAGGTTGGAGACAACTACACAAGAGGAAAGTATGAGTAGTGCATGCTTATACACAGCTAAGAATAGCTACAAGGTTGGAGACAACCATACAAGAGGAAAGTATTGCCTGATCTACATCTCTCAAATCCTGCACAAACCTCTAGGTGTTTTAGCCGGGTTTTTTAATTGGAAGTATGGAAGAGTTACAACAGCCCCTAGTATGAACAATTACTCCCTGCTGTAACAGAGACTGAACAACATGCTGGATTCCCTCTTCTGCTTCCTTTTTCAAGGGATATTGTAGTACCCTGGCAAGTGGACTATTTGAATGTACTCAAGTTCTTACTGGTTCTGCAAATTTTAACTGTGCTACCTCAGTAGAATGCTATATACCTTTAGGTACCTGTTGCAATAATTCATCTGTTGGATGCTGTGATATTTGTGTTTCGACTTCAGTGCTCAATACAGCTAAACTTCTCCTTCTGCTTCACTAGGGGCATCAAAATACATTCTGTCAGTGATACGATAGATGGTACATCCTAGTTTACATAACAGATCCCTTCCCATCAAATTCACTAGAGCTGTGGTACTTCACAAGAAAGCATGTTTCTCTTTTATTGGACCTAAGGACCAGGTATAGGCTGTGACAAAGGATAAACAATAAGAACATTAGTCACATCGACTGTGTTTACCTTTTCTTTAGATAATGGTTAGTACAGACCTAGTGCCACTTGTATCAAATAAAAATGGGTCTTCCTTCTTTCCTACACTTAGTTCAACATAAGGTCCCTTTGATTTGTTTATACTGAAGTATTTAGGTTTACCTATCGCTTTTTCCTTGTGTTTTCAGAACAGCGTTCATCATTCTTAAGTAAATTTTCTAGTGTTTCTCCTTGCCAATTAAAGAGTATGTTTCAGGGCAGCTTGAACCTGAGGTTACAAACCCTGCACAAAAGCAGTGTCCACTGATGCTGCTGCTGTTTCTACAGGATCTGCAAGACCAGAATACCTTTCAAATACTGCTTTCAGCCTCTCTAAGTAATCTCCCAGAGATTCATCTTCATTCTGCTTACAACCAGTTATTTTTGTATAATAATCTTGTCCTTTTAGGACATACCTTATTTATTACTTCTAACAGTGCTTCCTTTTTAATTTCAGCCCCATACTCATTCCCTCTTATCCTTGTATTTGGACCTATGCCTGCTTCTTTAACCAGTTTGCCATAAATTTCATGAGTAACTACTACTTTTATAACTGACACAGGTCTGCCAGACTTGGGTCATAGCACTGAATAATATTACACATTTCTTCTCTAAATTTCACAGGGTCATCTTTTTACTCATTGCTGAGTTTGTTTGGGATATTTTACAGTTACCCTAAGGTTTATGGATACCAGTAGGGAATGACAACCCTGTGTTTCCAAATGTTAGCCAAACATTTCACTCATGCTATGCTGATGATGCCATAAGAAGAGAGAAACATGCATGTCCACAGCTAGTGAGGTTTAGCTTTATTGGCCTGAATGTGTCCATAAATAGACATAAAAGAAAAAGTCATGGACATTCAGACTTGTCTTTTAGCTGAAACACCTGATGGCCTTAAATGTAATTTGCATATATCCCATGTCACCTCTAATACAAGAGGTTTAAGGAATCACACAATGGAAAGTCTAGCTTTGCTAAATATTTCTTTTTGTTTTTTAACTGATTGTTTTTTTCTGTGTGACCTTTTTACTCATTGTTTTAGTTTCTTAGTTGGGATACTTTGCAGTCACCCTAAAAACCTGCTGGAATTTAAGAGATGCCTGTGTAATAATTCATTTTTTGTCATCAATAGTTTCAATGCTAGTTCATATTTCTCCTGTTTTGCTTTAGATCGTGTGATGTGAGTATTAACAGAGTGTCGCTGTGTCACATCTTTTTCTGTATCTTCCCTGCTTTATTTTCCTGTCTTTTCCCTATTTTATTTTCCTGTCTCTTTTCTTGTGTTACCTCTTTCTTGGGACTGCTTCTATGAGCAGAAGGGGTCAGTAGGAGCTTGACAAATGTCACCTTCAAGAAAATGGGTGGCAGGGACAAAGGTGGATAATCATCTTCAGATGTATCCTCCTTCTGGACAGATATAATGTTTCCAGATATTACTGGATAAAGGCATCCCATATTTTGTTTTCCTACCATGGTCTTTACATCTTTTACTTGTTGCAACAGTTTCTGATTTGTATCTTTTAACCCACGTACTGCAGATTCTCTTTCTCTTTTAAAAACTTCACAATACCAATCATTAAAATCATCTCACTGTTCTGTCTTTATTTTGGTTTATTTATTTGTTTATTTTTAAAGTTCTTCTTAAATTAATTACTTTAGTGTGATCAAAAGTCTGAGTTTATGGAAATTGTAAAGCAGAATGCCTCCTTTTGGAAAGTCACACATATCCTAATACCTGCAACTTGCATATTGTAGTACCCTTAGGAGGGTAACAATCTTACTTTCCTTGCTTCACATGATTCCCCACTCTGGCAGCCACAAACAGACAGGTAATGGTAAGGCAAAGTCGTTTCTGCCTTAAAGCTGGGATCACCCTGCTATGAATTTACCTTAATACACACAGCACTAATGATACACTCGGTTGCTCAAAATCTTGACTACATGCAGATTTATATGTCTTCCTTTTTTCATTATTTTGTTGTAGGTAAGGTATGACAAAATCCTTAAACCTTCAATTCTGGTACACATTTACTTAAAGCCTTCATACAGCCAGATAAGAACAGCAGTTTGAGAGTGAAAGTACAAAAGAAACATGAGGTGTAAGTTGAAACACTTATTTGTTTAGGGGCCCTTTTGTCAGGAAACTTTTTGTACTTAAGACAACCTGCCACAGTAACCAATACAACTGGTTCAAATCTGAGTCATGGCACCATTTGTTAAGGTAAATAATATTGCAAAGGCAAACACACAAATTATCCGGCTGGCTATACACATATAAGATTTATTCTAAATCACAACTAATGAGGGGGATCAAAAATTTTCTAAAGTGATCCCAAAGAGGTAAAACAAAGACAAACTTTTTATACCTTAAAAGACATTAGGTATAGTGTGAGGCACATATGGTATGATATAATTTTAATAAATCAGAATCTTACAACCACTCATGCTGTTCACATGAAAAGTACATGTGTTTGAGCATATCACTGTCTTGTTACTAAATAAGGAAAGCTGAATCTAATCACATTTTAGTCACTGCTGAGAAAGCTTCTTTAGGATAAGTTATGGCATAGGCCCCTTTGACATTTTAATGTTATTGTGTGATGATATCTCCAAGCAGTAATACAGCTGTAGAGTTTGTCTTTAAAAAATATGGTGACATATACCAGCTGCTTTGCTGTCTGTAACAATAACAGGAAAGGAATTTCATTTTCAGGCTGCAATTAGGAGTGCACTCAAATACATCTTAAAGACAGAATTACAAAATACAAAAAGAGTATATATTTACTTTACTATGCTGTAATATATACATATTTAATTCCCTTACACTATACAACTATGTAGTGGTCAATTTGGAACTCATTCAGATTGGTTATAATGTTAGCTTGTAGTATACAGTAGTGTCCACCTCTGTAAAGTGGCATCACAACAGATATGTGTCATACTTCAGGGACAACACAGTGACTAAGCTCAGGCTAAAAAGTGGTAACAGCTTATCCACTAGGGCATGTTTTATTCTGTTTATTACACAAACAGATATATTATCAGGTTCATTTTTCATTTTGGTGAGTGCCTCTATCAAGTGTTCTTATGTTATGATGGGAGGTTTGAGATTCATTGTAGATTGTGGGCTTTTATAGCTGTTTTGGGGTGAACATTGTACTGACTTTATTAGCTAGCATGTTGGGTATATTTACTGGATATGAGTAGGTGCTGCAGTTTTAGGTTCTGAGCAACGTTAGATACTATTACTTAGTTTCTTAACATAACAAAAAATGTGGTATTCTCTTTAGCTTCTGATGTGAGTCTAAATTCACAGGATACCTTTATATTCCTGATGGTGCTCTAGAATGTCAACCTTGATCTGAGAAATTGTTTTGCTGTGTAGTTTAAGGAGCTTTCTTCTTCTTATTTACACATGTGGACCACTGGGTTAGTTTACTTTTAAATTTCCTGTTTTGTTTGTATCTGGTTGGTCTACCAAGTCAATGTTTGTTTTCATAACTACTTATTGTGTCAGTATTTTTGGTAATACAGATAAATGTGAATTCATTATAGAATTGTGGAATGTTTGCACTTTTGAAGCCTCTGAAATTTGTGATGCTTGCAGCTAACTGTTCAGAGATTTTGAAAGAGCGTGCTACCAGTCTGCAATCAGATTTAACTGGAGGAGTGAGAAGCAGGGTGCTAGTTGATATCAATGCCATATTGGTTAGGACCAGTGAAGAATATTTTGTCCTCTAGTGGGTTCCTTGACAATTTGTTCCAAGGAGTTATGAAACCAATGAATGTTGTAAGTGTAACCTGCACTTGAGTCTGTGGTATAGGTATCCTAATTTATGTTTGGGTAGTTAAAGTCTGCTAGGATAGTGTAATTTGCTGATTTAAAATTCATCTACAGTATTTAGGAACCTAACATATTTTACTGGCATCACAGAGGGGATCCAGTAGCATGTTCTGATCTGATAGTTGGCACTGTTTAGTTTGATTTGGATCTCAATCAGTTTGGTGTTTGGGTGCCTGGGGTCTGGCTTGAAGTGATATGGTCCCTGACAAATACAGATGCTCCAAAACAGTTACCATTGAGCCAAAAGCTGTGGTAGTTGCAAAACTCTGGAATGAAAGGAGTGCTTTTTGCACTTTTAAACCACGTTTCTGTAATAATACACACATGTGTGCATTCTATTTGCAGTAGGGTCTCAAGATCATGTGTTTTGTTATTTAGACTGCTGGAACTGAGATGAGCCACTTTGTTGTGGTCTGAGGCTTGATTTTTTTGTTAGGTTGGGTGATCCATTGACTGGACTCTGCCTATAAAAGCACTATGGGGCAGTAAAGACTTTAGCCAGTATGTTGAAGCCCTTGAATGAGAAGTGCAAGCAATCCCTGGGAAAATAAAAGTTACTCTCTAGCATCTCATCTCCTGCTGCTATACTGGACCCCTCCCCCAAATGATGTCTTCTATGCAGCCTATTGCTGAGACTGATATTACTTCCCTATACCTTGGCATCATTTGAAGAAAGGGAAGATCTTAGCAGCATTTATGACACTGACAAAGAAAGAGCAAATAATAAGAATTAGAAAAAAAGACAGAAACAGTAAAATAACTGTGAAGGTTTATAAAACAGAGAATATCAAAATGTCATGCATGCTAAGAATGTCTAATGTAATTATATTCATCAAGACATTATACTTTGGAATGTGTTTGGTAACAAGTATGACCTCATGAACTTTGCTTTTAGCATCATAATAATTCTTAGACATGTCTCAAAGTATATATTTTGGTTAGACATTGTATGACTATTATTCTCTATGTTACCTTACATAGGTTCATAGGTTCATAAGGTAGGTACTAGGCTATTGGCCCTAGGGCCTATATAAGCCCAGCCAAAAAGGTACCCTGGCTTTTGCCACTCAAGAAAATAATTTTCCTGTGCCACTGTCAAGCAGAGTCACAGAAGTGATCCCGGGGTGAATTTCCTATTTCCCATCCAATCATCAAGATTTTTCTTGAAGAGTGCTAATGAGGAGCTTTGTTTGATATAAATAGGTAGTTTGTTCCAGAGTATGGGAAGTCTCTGGGACAGGAATCTATCCCTCCAGCATGTTCTGTTTATTGTGGTGACAAGGTTTAGGTCCCTAGAGCGTGTAGCTCGGAGGGATTGGGATTTCTTTAAGTGGAGGATATCCAGCAGCTCTGGATTTGACATAGCTTTGTATGCTAGGCAGAGATCGCATCTGAGTAGGTGATATGTGACGGAGTAAAGCTGGAGTTTTTAGACGTTCTGCGTAGGGCATCTGTGTGAGGGTGGTAATCCTCTTTGTGAGGTATTTCTGTGGCCTTTCCAGTTGTTGTAGATGTCTTGTGAGGTACATACCAAAAGGGGCATTGTACTCTATAATGGGTCTAATGAGTGATGAGTAGAGAGGAACAATGACCTCTTTTTTCTGGATGAGAAACCTTTTGTGATGAGGTGTGCCACGTAGAAGGATTTCCTGACTACTGTGGTGATGTGATTATCAAAGGAGAGACTACTGTCCACCTGTGTCCCAAGGTTTCTTATCACACTTTCAGTGTTTAGTATACTTCCGTCTATGCTGTAGTTCATGGGTACAGAGTTTTTACCAAAGGGGATGACAATGCACTTTTTGGCACTGAGCTTGAGGCCATGGCTTTGACACCAGGAATCTGTCTCAGTGAGGCCCTTTAGTAGGATGTCCACATTGTTAGGAGTTTCGATTATGGCTCCTAGTTTGCAGTCATCTGCGAACTTCATTAGCCAAAGACATTCTGTGTTAGCCTGTACTTCAGAGAAGTAGATACCAAACAGGAGAGGACCCAGGATTGAGCCCTGTGGTACTCCACTTGTCACCGGTCTGAAGTCGGATTTGGAGTCTGCTACTTTCACAGTGTGGCTTCCGTCAGTGAGCCAGATGGCAACCCATCTTGTGACATAGGAATTTATACCTAATTTAGTGAGTTTATCTATAATTCCAGAGTGGAGGATGGTGTCAAAAGCCTTGGCAAGGTCTAGATAGGCTGTGTGAACCACCTTACCCTCGTCTACGGCTTTGGTGACTTCTTCAAAGAAGTCTATCAGGTTTAGGAGACATGATCTGTTTTTTATAAAATCAAACTGGGTGGGGTCCAGAGTTTGGAGATTACCATTGTCTTTGTTTATAAGTTCCACGATGATACGTTCCATGGCCTTGCAGACCAGGCTCGTCAGGCTAATGGGGCGGTAGTTCCTGGGGTCCATGGTGGCTCCCCCCTTGTGGAGTGGGATAACCATTGCTGTGCGCCATTCAGCGGTCACAAAGCCTGAGGTGAGGCTATGATTGAACATGGTACTTAGGTGGGGTGCCAGTTCATTCTGTAGTTCATGTAGAACGCAGCCTGGGATGATGTCTGGTCCCATAGATGCTGTCTTCTTGGCTTTGGAGAGTGTGATTTTACATGTGCAGCCATGATTACAGGAACTTTGCATTCTTTCAGTATAGAGATGGGCCCTTTAGGGGGTGAGAGGGGGGTAAAGTTAGCACTGAACCTATCTGCCAGGATGATGGCAATATCAGTTGGTTCTGTATATTTAGTGCCATTGTGCTGTAACTCGGAGCAGATCTGATTGTTGCCACTGAGATTCTTGACATAGCTATAGAATGCTTTGTGGTTGTCTTTAGAATCAGTGACAATTTTGTTTGCGTAACAAGCTTTGGAGGATTTTATCAGGGATCGCAGCTTCTTACTGAGGCTGACCAGGGAGCTCCTCCACTCATGGGATTTTACTCTCTTTTGCAACAGTTTCTTCCTTCTGTTGTACAGTTTGTTTATTGCAGGGGACCACCAGATTGGCTTCCTTTTTTGGAGGATAGCATCTTGGTTCTGTTTGGGATAGCATGATCCATGCACTCATGTAAGTGCTTATAAAGTGCAATTGGGTAGGATTCAGTAGTCATAACTGTATTGTCCATCTGCATGGGTGTCATGAAGTTCACCACTTCTGTCTTAAGAAGCATGAAGTTGGCTTTGAAGAAATGTTTTTTACCATGGTTTCCTTAATGGAGGGTGGGGGTAGGATGTAGATATCTAGGGTGATTAGCTTATGGTCGGATCGGACCAATGACGTGTTGACTTCAGGTGTGGAACACCAGTCACTCATGTTGGTAATGACTAGATCTAGGATATTGCTTCCCCTGGTGGGGTGTGTATAAGTTGATCCAGGGCATTGGAGTTTATGAATTTCAGAAAGCGTTGAGCGAAGAAGTTGGTACATGAGTAGTTTTCCCAGTTAATGGTGGGGTAGTTGAAATTGCCCATTATTAGGGTGGTTGGTTGAACCCTAATATTTTCCAGTACATCAAGAAAAGAGGATTGAGAATCCTGGGGCATGGTGGGGGATCTGTAGCAAGCTACAATTTGGATTGCAGCTTTGCCTAGAGTTAGTTGCACTTGGATAACCTTGGATGCATTATGCTGAGCAACTAGCCTGGAGGTGTGGATATCCTTAATGAATATGGACACACCTCCGCCTTTGGTGTTCTAGTCCAGGTTACATGGCCGAAAAGTGTGGTATGAGTTATAGCCTGGTAGTGCAAGGGCACTCCCTGGAGCCTTGAACCAGGTCTCAGTCACTGCACAAATATCGATGTTTTCCATTTTAAGGAGTGCCTTGAGTGAGTGCATTTTGAGATTTAGACTTCTAGCATTGAGTAGCATCACCCTCAGTTTTTGTTTGCCTGTTCCTGTTGCGGTGGTGAATTTGTCATTTGAACCTTACTTATAAAAGGCACTATAGGGGTGGCAAGAACCTTAGCCAGTATCTGGAATCCCAGGGGTGACAGGTGCAGGCCATCTCTGGCAAAGCATCGTGGTCTGTCGACCATGTCATCCCAGTCAGACAGATACTGGATCCCTTTAGAATGACACCAGAAACTTAGCCAATTGTTGAAGTCAATCATTTTGTCCTTGCACTGCGGTATCAATCTGGGTGATGGCAGAATGCTACTCAGGGCTAGGGTCATACCTGCCTGGGCTCTAAGATCGGAGAGCTCTTCCATATCTCTTTTCATGTAGTCCAGAGAGGTATGTCTCAGGTTGTTCACACCAACATGGACAATGACAGAGACATATTTGTACTTGTTGTGGAGTGACCTGAGTGAGTGGGTTATGTGGCAGATCCTGGCACCCAACAGGCAGCTGACAGTGATCTTCTCCTTGTTTAGCCTGGTGAGTGGGACATCAGTGTGCCTGACTATAGAGTCACCTATGACTAGTGTGTTGGGTACGTTGTTTTGCCTTATTGGCTGTGGTTGAGTGGCACACTGAGTCTGTGGGCTATGTGTCATTTGGGTTGTGTTTGGGGTGGAGGTTGCTTGCATTTCTGTTTTGGAGGTCTCTGTTGCTTGAGCAGATTATTATTGAGAGCCTCCGCGAATGTTTTTGTGCTTCTATGTGCAGATTTTGGTGGTGTAGATTTAGTGAGACTATGTGATGAGTGTGGTGTGGTGCAAGTGTTTACCTTCTCCTCCTGACTGGTCAAGTTCAGTCTTGGTTGGAGAGAGCTTTACCTCCAGTTTGGCTAGATAAGTGCATCTCTCACAGGTTGTAGCGTTGGGTGGTAGGAGGAGAGGGTTGTCTGTGTACATGAGGCAATTTCTACATTGCCCCAATATTCATCAGATAGACAGGAGAGAACACTGACCCTTGGACATGCCTGAATAAAGAACTATTTTCCTCTAGATAAGTGAGGAAAGTGAGTACAAGAGCTGTTTTTCTCTAAGCAAGTGAGAAAAGTAAGTACCAAAACTGTTTCCTCTAGGTAATGAGGAAGGTTGAGTGCTGTAGTAATTATTAGGTTATTTAGTGCTTACAAGTTCTGAACAAGGGCTGATCATGAATAAGCAAATTCAAGTGCTAAAACATAGAATCTTTATCTGGACTAAACTAGTTATAGGAAAGGGGGAAACAAGTGCAAATGTGGGATTTTAAATTAGAAAGTTGAAAGAGATGGAAAAACTGCTCAAACAGCCAATAACTACAATTTCTGGGCTAGAACAACTCCTTATGTGACAGATAGTTTACATAGTGCTTGCCACTCCCACTGATAAGCTAGAAGGCTTCCCTCCAACACAGAAAGCTTGGGGATCTCAGAAGCTTACATGCAGTCCTGGATACAGAAAATCTGAATCTGGACTACACTAGTTACAGGAAAGTAGGAAACAGGCTTAGATTTTTTTTAATACAGAACAGTAGCTAAAACAGCAGTAAAACAATTCAAATACAGTGCAAGCTAGCACACTTGAGTATGAGCAATGTTAGACCAAACAGTTTAAAAAAATGCAATTACATTACAAATGACTAAAAACAAGTGCTGAAGGAGTCTATTAGGTAGAATGAGATAAAAAGATGGGACTGGTGGGAGTGTCCCAGATCAAATCTACAGTGTAGGCGGGCAACTGCAAAAGCCTCCAAATTTAAACAACAAAACACGAATAGAGAGGGTGGGTAAAGGGAAAAACAACACCTTCAGCAGAGATATGAAAAACTATACAGTGAAGCAAAAATAACATTGCACAACTCTGAAGTCAGCCAGCAATGATATAAAATTAGTCAAGCAACAATTAACAGTACACAGCTCTGAAGTGCCAGAAAAATATACTTTGCTCTGTATATCACCAGGTAGTTTGAAGAGCAGTACACAGTACACAGCTCTGAAGTGCCAGAAAAATATACTTTGCTCTGTATATCACCAGGTAGTTTGAAGAGCACTCTGTTAGAACACAGGAAGGCTCCAGCAATGATATGACATCAATAGTCATAATCATTAAAAAGTCAGGAAATTTAAATCATATTAGATGTCATGCATTATACAACGACCCCTCATTAATATTCAAAAATGTGCACGCTGACTGGTCAGCATGCACGTTGTAAATCAGAGTTATAGTAATGGAAAAAGGTCCGGTCATCCAGACTTTTTCCATTACTATAACTCTTTTTTTTACAGCAAAGGAGAAAGCAAGATCTCCGTTGCTTCACACTGTCTCGCTAAACGAGTTTAACATAGCGAGACAGCTTGTAAAAAGCAACGGAGATCTTGCTTTCTTCATTGCTTTTTTCAAAACTGTCTCGCTATGTTAAATGGGTTTAACATAGCGAGACAGCTTTAAAAAAAGCAACGGAGATTCTCCATTGCTTTTATGTTAAATAAGCAGCATTAATAAAGCTAAATTAAAGATCTTTCTTTCTTCTTTTTTTCATTTTTCAAACGCTATGTGTTATGGGTTTAACATAGCCAACTTAGCCAGAAAAAAAAAAAACAGCGGAGATTCTCCATTTTTTCTCTGTTGCTTTTTCAAAACTGTCTCACTATGTTAAATGGGTTTAACATAGCGAGACAGCTTTAAAAAAAGTAACGGAGATTCTCTGTTGCTTTTTTTTTAAAGCTGTCTTGCTATGTTAAACCCATTCAACATAGTGAAACAGTTTGTAAAAAGCAACAGAGATCTTGCTTTCTCCATTGCTTTTGCCCGTAGCTCTGATGTACTGCGTAGGCATATGCATGCGCAGTACATCAGAACTGCCGCAGAATACTAGACAGCTGTGGAAGGGCAGCAAGGAGGCATTATACAATGCCATTATTTAAGAAAAGTAATTATTTTTTTTTCTTAAATAATGTCATTTTATAATAGCAATAACCCACTTCTGGGTGTGGGTAATGCTGGATTTACCCACGGTTGGCTTTGTTTGGCCACTTTGCCCTCATGACCAAACCACACCATCTGTGGGTAAATCCAGCATTACCCACACCCAGGTGTGGGTTATTGCTATAGTACTGTACCTCTGACATGAAGTTATGTAACATTTGTATTTGTTATTGTTGCTTTTTTCCCCAGACCTCCACTGAAAAGGAATCACTGCATTGAACCCATTGGGCTTTCCAAGTAAACTAATGACAATAAATAATACCAGAGCATAGCACTTAACAGGAATATATATATATATATATATATATATATATATATATATATATATATATATATATATATATATATATATTCCATTTTACCAAGACAGCTTCAGCGAAATCCTACCACTGAAGGCAACTAACTTTTTATCCATTTATATTTTGTTGACCAGGCTAACCCTGCTGATAGTAGCCCATTTTCAGAATGGACCCAGGGTAAAAGGGATAAAAACAGCATTAACAAAATGAAGTCTATATTGTGTAACTCTCAGAATATTTATATTTACAAACATCTGTTAGTATTTCCTAAATGGTATATTAGAATATGTACAACATTAGCAGATTTTGTCTGTTCTACATGGTGTAGGGTTGGGAGGGTGGCCTAATGGTTAAGGTGTTTGCCTTACAAACATAAGGTGCAGGGTTTGAGTCTCACAATGGATAATTGGCTAGGCTTAAAATGGCTCGCAAGGGCAATTATCCTAGTACTAGCCTATGAGTAACAAATGAAAAATAGTTATGTTCTGCAAACCTGCAAGTAAAATGTTTTATAAACACTTGTAAATATTAATTTATTTATGTATTGCATTTCTTTGTCAGGATGGTCTGACTAGGTAGATAATCTGCTCCTTCTCAGCAGAGGTCTGGAAAGAAAAGCTCAATAAAAACTATCGTTACAGTAATGAATAATATACATATCAGAAAAATTAAACAATACTGCAACTGAAGTTATTGTAAATTAGTTAAGTTAAAATATAAAACACATAGAAAAGAAAAAGCAGATTTTTTACAGTGTGAGAAAAATTATAAGTTCATAGGTTCATAGGTAGGTACTAGGCTATCTGTCCGAAGGCATTTATAAGCCTAACTGGAATGTGTTGGCTTTCGCCGCCCCCTTAGATTAGTTCCCTGTGCCTCTGTCCAGCAGAGCCATTCAGGTGATCCCTGGGTTAAACTTTCTGTTTCCCATCCACTCATCAAGGTTTCTCTTGAATAGGGTTAGCGAGGAACTCTGCCTAATGTAGATTGGAATCTTGTTCCCGAGCATGGGAAGTCTCTGGGACAGGAATCTATCCCTCCAGCACTTCCTATTTATTGTTGTGGTGAGGTTTAGATCCCTGCAGCATGTTGCTCAAGGGGATATGGTTTTCTTTAGGTGGAACATGTCCATCAATTCTGGGTTGGACTTGTATGTCAGGCAGACATCACCTCTGAGTAGGCGGTATGCAACTGAGTACAGCTGGAGTTTCTTCAGTCGAGCTGCATAGGGCATCTGCTTGAGGCCAGTGATCCTCTTGGTGAGGTACTTCTGTGATCTTTCCAGTTGTTGCAGGTATCTTGTAAGGTACATCCCAAATGGGGCATTGTACTCTATGATGGGGCTGATGAGTGTTGCATAGAGGGGCCCAATGACCTCTTTCAATCTGGATGCAAACCCTTTTGTGATTAGGTAGGCCACATAAAAGGATTTTCTAACCACTTTGGCAATGTGATTACCAAAGGAGAGGTTACTATCTACTTGGGTCCCCAGATCCCTCATTACGTCTTCCATATTTAGGGGGCTACCAACTATGTGATAGTTTGTGGGTACTTTGTTTTTTCCAAAGGGGATGACTATGCACTTTTTGGCATTTAGCTTGAGGCCATGGTTTTGGCACCAGGTATCTGTCTCAGTGAGACTCTTTTGGAGGATGTCTGTGTCAGCCAGAGAGTCAATTATAGCCCTAGTTTGCAGACATCTGTGAACTTGGTCAGCCATAATCCTCCTGTGCTTGCCTGTACCTCTGAGAAGTATATGCTGAACAGTAGGGATCCTAGGACTGAGCCCTGGGGAACATCACTTGTAACCGGTTTAGAGTCAGACCTAGCTCCTGCAACTCTTACCATGTGGGTTCTGTCCATGAGCCAGTTGGCAACCCATCTCATGACATAGGGGTTTATGTTCAGGCTGGTGAGCTTGTCTATAATACCTGAGTGGGGAATGGTGTTGAAGGCCTTTGTGAGGTCTAGGTAGGCTGTGTGGACCCCCTTTCCCTCATCTATAGCCTTGGTAACTGTCTCAAAGAAGTCTACCAGGTTTAGGAGGCATGATCTACCCTTAAAAAAGCCAAACTGGGTAGGGTCCAGTGTTTGGAGGATTCCAATGTCTCTGTTAATGACATCCACGATTATGCGCTCCATAGCTTTGCAGACCAAGCTAGTCAGGCTTATAGGGCGATAGTTTCTGGGGTCCATTGTGGCTCCACCTTTGTGAAGTGGAATAACTGTTGCTGTGCGCCACTCTGTGGGCATGTAGCCTGTGGAGAGGCTGAGTTTAAACAGTGTGTTTAGGTGAGGGGTTAGTTCATCTTTGAGCTCATGTAGGACGCAGCCTGGGACACCGCCCGGTCCCACTGATGCTGTGTTTTTGGCTTTGGAGAGGGCTGTTTTAACCTGAGTGTCTGTGATTTCATGGGCATTACATTCGTCTGGTATAGTTATGGGCCCTTTTGGGGGAGAGAGGGGGGTGAAGTTTGCACTGAACCTGTCTGCCAGGATGTTGGCTATATCGGTCAGTTCAGTGTATTTTGTGCCATTCTGCACTAACTCTGAGCAGATCTGAGAATTGCCATTTAGATTCTTGACATAGCTAAAGAATGCCTTGTGGTTATCTTTGGAGTCCATGGCACATTGATTGCCACAATGCATTCAGCAAGTAATGTTAAAAGTAGATATCAGGAGGTTTTGCTGTTCACAGTAGGATGCATTTAGTTTGGTTTGTGTTACTTGTATCAATAATAAAGGGTAGTGTTTGAAGCACAGTCTGAGAGGCAAAGTAGAGAAGTGAAAGTAAAGGTGATTATAAAGAGAGGGAAAAGGCATTTTTGTTATCCTGGAGAAGTGCAAGAACATAGCTAGTTGTTCTTTAGGCATTTCTGTAGCTGACGTTTAATAGACTTGTTGCTTTCTGACTGTCTGAGAAATTGAGGTAGGGAATTCCATATTTTAGAGAGGAAAGAGGAATATAAAGAGTATGCAGCAATATTGTTTGATTTGATAACTGCTAATAACATATTATCAGTAGGGCTTAATCATCTACTGGGACACTAGTGTCGGGAGATATTTTTAGATGACATTTGTCATGCTCCTTTACAAACTTATGGGTAGTGACAAGTTGAGTGCATTTTAAGTAATATCATAAAGTCTAGCCACTGAATATGCTTTAGAGCAATGCAGTGGTGTGCCCTGTAGTGATTGACTGGTTGCAAATTTTGATATTTTATTGTAGGATTGGTCAAGTAAAGAGAACTGGGTGGCTTGCAAGTTTGTAAGTATGGGAGCAGCATACAGGAGTGTGGGAAACAGCAGAGAAGTGATGGTGTTTACGTCGGTATTGTCTGTTGGGTATGTTTTGGTCCTTTAGAGGGCTCCTAGTTTTCAAAACGTTCTTTAGATCCTATTTAATATGATGGTCAAATTTCTGATTATTATCAATTATTACCCCTATTAGCATGGCATGTGTTACTACTTCTATATTTAGCATTGTTGAATGAATGGAAGACTTTTTAAGGTGAGATAGTTACTTTGGGGTGAACAAGATCAGTTTGGATTTTTGTGGGGTTAGAAGGAGTTGTGAGTTAGTTAGCCAAGCATCTATGAGTGAGAAAGATTGTTTTGTTGTAGTTTATCCATGGTTTTGGCAGAGCAGATGATTGTAGAATCTTCTGCATATTGGATGATGATGGCATATTTGGCTGCTAGGCGCAGATCATTTATGAATATGTTGAAAAGCAAAATGCTAATATTGAGCCTTAAGGAATACCCATGGATTCTGGTAGAAAATAAGAGATATATTGTTAACACTTTAGTCTGTTAGAGATGTAACTGTTAAACCAAAAAAATGATAGCTCACAAAAACATAGGGATAATAGTTTGAGTTGCAGCTTGTTGTATGACACAGTGTCAAAGCTTTAGATAGCTCAAGAAAATAAAACAGATGAGACTAGCTTATTATCATTTCTATTATGGTTTACAGCAGTTGTGAAACTTAGTAGAGCAGTGGTGGTACTGTCATTTGGGCAGAAACCATGCTGAGAGGGTGAAAGTTGAGAGTTGTTAGTGATTTAAAAAAGGACTTGAGGCTGAATGTATTTCTCAAGTATTTTGGGCAGAGGAGATAGGATGGCTATGGG
Organism: Protopterus annectens; assembly: GCF_019279795.1. Taxonomy (NCBI): domain Eukaryota; kingdom Metazoa; phylum Chordata; order Ceratodontiformes; family Protopteridae; genus Protopterus; species Protopterus annectens. Next base: position 535,818,627 of record NC_056736.1, read on the forward strand.
TCTATAACTGGAAAAGTCAGTGGAGTTTCTACTCTTATTTTGGGATAGTATATAGGATTTTTTTCCACAAAGTGGGAGCATAACTTTCCTTGATGGAGCAATTAACTAAGATAGGTGCAGGGTATGCGACTAGCTATTTTGATATATTCGGTTGGTAAGCTGTCAGAGCAAGGATAGTTAGTTTCAGGGTATGAAAAAGTTTCCTGATACCTGAAGAAGCAGGAAAGCATTTAAAAGCTGGAGACTGAGGTAAGGGGTCTAAGACTGTTGTACTATTTGAAGAGGTTGCTGTTTTTTAAGAGAGGCAACTGAATTAACAAAGTGTGAGTTAAATTGATTGGTTATGCAGTCTCCTTGGAAACTGTGGAGGGGCTTGGTTGGGAAATTTGGGCAGTGTTTAAAAGCTGATCAATGGTAGATCAGAATACTTTGGGATTGTTTTGATTGGCTGACTGTGGTTTTATATGGTAATTTATTTGTCAGACCTGATTTTGGTTTTAGTAATATTTCTGAATTGTTTGTATGTTTTGTGGCTGGCTACAAAATTTCTTAGTTTTCATGTTCTCCAGACTTTGTCCCTGTTTTTCATAGACTGTTTACTTGCCTTTGAAGCCATGGAGCTGGATTCGATTAGGTTTGATTTGTCTGCTTTTTAACCTCATTTAATGTGGTTAAAAATGCACAGTTAAACAGTTTGGATGTTTTTAAGTCTCTACTGATGAGTAATAGGCTTGAGATGAAAAATTCAATATTAAAGGTAGAACATTTGTGAGCATGGTTGCAGTAATATTGTTCTTGTCTGTGGGTATGGTCTCTTATTGCAAATATTGGCAGGTGGTCACTTAGGCTATTGAGGATGGCACTGGCACTAATTTTGTTTGGGTTGTTTGTTAGAATACACTCTAAGCTGAAAGTTCTATTAGTAACTTTATTTTATCTCGTGACCATAGAGATTGGTTGTGTGACACCATGTAAGTTGACAGCATATGCAGGGATGTCAGAATTTATGTTTAGCCAGTCAATATTTAGGTCTCCATGTATTATAATTTCCTGTGGGATACTACTTGGTGTCCAAGAAAGTAATTATTTAGGTGTGCTTATGTTATTACCAGGGGATATATATAGAGACCTACCATCCATAGATTATCATGTGTGTGCTAATTTTAAGAGATGATATTGGAATGTTGGCATTGTGCCATGGGAGGGGGTTAGGGGAGTGTTGTGAGAGGTTTAGAGAGTTTTTGTAGATGATGGCTACCCCTCCTTTTTATGGGTGATGTTAAGCCTTGGTATATTGAATCACAGCAATAAGATTGAATTGCCCTTTTTGTCTTATGAGAACCAGGTTTCAGTGATAGCTAGTATGTCTGGATTATAATATACTATCCAGGCATGTAATTCAGGCAATTTATTTCACAAGTTTCTAAGGCTGACTGAAAAAAAGTTCTAATCTTGGTAGCTTTGCTAGTGTGGAGTTTAAAAATGTGTATTGGTGGTTAGTGGTGCACAGCTTAGATTTGGGTGTATATTATCAGAGGATTTTATGTATAATAAAGATATGGCATAGCAGTAAGGCTGGTTACATTAAAACTTAGGTTTAGTACCATGTTTGTGAAGGGTGGAATAAAGTGGATGTATCTATATTTGAAGAGTTGGATATTTGTTGTATTGAAAAGGTTAGGAACAACTTCAAACATATTATGGGTGTTAATTGGAAGAGATAGAGTAGGAGGGATACTGTTGAAGCAGTAGCTATGAAGAGGGTGTTAATGGGATATTAGATGTCTAGGAACATGTCAGGAAGAAGTATAACTGACTTAGAGAGCACCATGATTTAGGGGGAAGAAGGTTTATGGAGTAGTGATTGAAGGAGATATTTTTGATGGTGGTAAATGTCAAACAAAGAGAGTAAGTAATGAATTGGTTACAGGAGAAAGGGGAAGTATGGTTAAATTTTATATAGTATGTATATTGCTGTAGGAAAGAAAAGGAAATTGTGGAAGAAAATTAATATACATTTATGGAATAAAGTACGGCATGACAGCTGGAGAGAAATTTGTAATGAGAAAATGGTAGATGAGATAGGGATTGGTTTATGTGATTCAAAGGTGTAGGATGATTGGTTATTGCATTTTGCAGGGAGTATGGAGAGATGGGATTGATAAACAAAAATAGGTTGGTGGGGAAAAATTTTGCAGACAAAAGTAAAGTAGGAGGGGGTATGGGAGCAAAGGGAGCCCAGGCTCACCACTGACTGCTAGAAAATAAAACAGACTATGAAAAATAACTGTTCTAGGCTACTTCATGAATAAATTAAATTAAGTGCTGATAAAAGCCTAGAAGTTAAGGATGCAGTTCTGCAGAGTTACCAAACAGTTATCCCTAGTGATTCATTGTAAACCACTACAACTACCTTTAAAGGTTTACACCAAGCTAAAACTGTATATTCTCATTAGATAACAAATACACTTATTTGTTGCTTATAGAAGGAGATATTTATGTAGAGTAGCGGTTAGCATTGCTGTCTCACAGCAAGAGGTTCTCTGGTTCAACCCTCAGCTGGGGTGCCTTCTGTGCGGAGTCTGCATGTCCTCCCTGTGGTCGCATGGGTTTTATCCAGGTTCTCCGGTTTCCTCCCACATCCCAAAGACATGCTGTAGGTGGATTGGATACTCTAAACTGGCCCTAGGTGTGAGTGCGTGTGTGTGTGTGTGCCTTCTGTGGAAGGTTGGGTCGGGCTGGAAACTCGACACATCTCCACTGCCAATCATGGGCAGACAGGTGATCCGCTGTGGCGACCCCTAACTGGGAAAAAATCGAAAGAAGAAGATTTCTAGGGAAACACATCTGATAAATAAATGTCCTTTATGCAGTGCATAAAATGTTTAACAAAATAAAGACGTAAATGCAGTGGTAAATTATTCAGTGCCCACTTGCTTCTCTTGTTTTTTTTTTTTTTTAAACACCTATGCTTGTTTAACAACTGCAACTATTCACATATAGTGCAAATCCTATTTAGCCAGTCTAAGGAAGGTTATCCAAATCGTACTTCTCATGCCTGATTGTGTTTAACAAACTATACATTTAAAATACTTTTCATTTTTTTGCAGTTAAACTTATGCCCTATAACCTTGCTAGAATATTGTAAAATAAACAAATAAATTGTTTTAACTATGAGCAAATAAAGCTACTGTGGCAGTATGGTTGACAACTGCTTTCAAGAATAGCATACACATCAGACAGACAGAAAAGAACATGACTACAACATGGTTCTTTGTACAATGTTCTTTCCTAATGAGGTAAAATACTTTTGGAGACAGCTGCTACAAGCAGATCATACAGACTTTAGCCTCCAAAGGTGAAGCAATTATTGTTCCCCTCCTACATGTATACTCAACAAGATTTTCTGTTGAAAGAAGATACAATAAGTCTCATTGTAGAAAGTAAATTCTTACCTTAATATGGCAGCTGTATGTAATTTTTCTGGAGTTACTCAGCAGGGATAACACTGAAATACTTATGTGGAAGGTGCAGAGGTACAATATTACAACAGCTGGGAGTCTCCTACAAATTAAAGTGCATAGCAAGACTGTACTTTTAATTGGAGCACATGTACTTTCAAATGAAATGCTAAAGCTTTGTTATTAATAAATGAAAAGAACTAAAAATATGTTTGAAGGTGTAATTTAGCTAAATTATCACAGCTGTGCACTGACTAAAAGCTTGTAGTTTTACTGCCTATTGCTACACACCCCTAGATGATCATAGAAATAAAAAAAGAAACAAAGGAAGGACAGAAGGAAAGGATAAAGAAACCCTAAAAAGATTTTACAGACAGGGGATGTAGTGAGTGTCATCATGGTTGCATCCTATACTCTACGCTCTTTCACAAGTTACTTTCCTCTGACATCATCCTTGATGGTAGAGTAAAAAAAAAAAAAAAACAGAAAAAAGAAAAAAACATCACACCAATAATCATGACAGAATAACCAAGGTGACTACATCATTTTCAAAAATGTACTCTGCTTCTCAATGCTTAGAATACCTGTTTAATTTAATTATGCCATTCGTGTCTTCTACCTTGAAAAACAATGTAATTGAACATTGGGTTCATTGTATAAAATAAAAGCGTATCTAATACACGTAAGTACAGGCAGTTTGTTGGTCTCATTTCTCTTCCCGTGACTTTTCTGTGGTACTGTAATTTTCAGTAATTTTTATGGTATAATTACAAATAAACACAAGCCTGCCTAAAATTCAGATTGGGAATTGCAAATCTAGTGGGAGAGTGAACTCATGCATATGTCTCTTAAAACTACAAAGCTAGATTTTCAAAACAAGTTTTTCATTTTTGTGAGATGTTCGCAATCAAAATTCTGCAGGGCAAAGAAATGAGGTTTGTAAGTATTCATTGGCATGGTATATTTGTTAAAGGGACATTTCTCCTTAAATCTGGGAAAAGTAGAAATGCTTTTTTGGGGATGGACTATTGTGAAGTCCACAAGGCTGTAAAACAAAAAGTATATGCAGTGGTACAAGGAACAGTAAACACCTTAAACTCAAACACATCTTAAAATTGTATTAATTGTGAAAAAAGGAACAGCTTGTTTAAAAAAGTTACAAACTAATTTAGCAATATAGAAATACTGCAATATGAATGGGTTGCTTTTACTGGAATTTATCTATTTTGTAAATTGTTTTTTCTTTACATGCATATTTTTCACTTGTATGGATCATTGATTTTGTTTTACTTTTTCATTATATTCATTAATTTTCTCTTCTGTGTTATATAGTTATGTGGTGTCTTGGTTTCTGGACCTTCACTATAGACTGATTTAAGCCCAGTGGGACAACAAGCAAACAAATGAAGCAGATGTCTGTGTGTATGTATGTATGTATGCATGTATATATATATATATATATATATATATATGTATATGCGTATATATATATATATATATATATATATATATATATATATATATATATATATGTATATGCGTATATATATATATATATATATATATATATATATATATATATATATATATACATATACCAAATACACACACACACACACACATATGAAACAAAATTCTTTAATAGTTCTTTATGATTAAAACAGTCTTCTACAGTTATTCTGGTAAAAAACAGCTTTATTTACAATGGAAAACAAAAAAACGTCAACTTTCTTGTCAAAATTTGGAGAATAAAAGAAATTGCTAGAAAAAAATATCAGCATTCCCAATTTAGCCTTTGCACAGGCTTCCCTGAACATAAGGTACTATAATTTAAAGTGGTTTAGAACAAAACGGTACTTAAACATGTTTGGTATCTTTATCTTAACGTGCAGGTATTTCAATGAACTCTACAAGATTTTTTGTAATATAAACACAAAAGACAGAAGAAGTAGTTGGACTGAACCCACTCAAAGTACCCACTCAAAGTAATGCAGGCTGCAAATCACCACACAGTTGTAGAATGCAGAATCCACTTTATTAACTTCCTCAAAAACAAAACAAAAAAAACCTTTTGAATTAAGAATCTAACCAAAAAGGTATGTGTTTCCACATAATACTAAGTTCATCTCTGTTCATACTCAAATGCAACCTGGATCTACGGATGGTGAGTGGAAAACTTACTTCAGGGCTGCCCCTCATACAACTAATATACAGAGGCAGTTCCTAATCCTTTATCATGTGCATGGGTCCTCTGAAGTTATTTATGGTATGATACCGGTTATTCTCATAAAGGGTGATGTATAATTATTGACCATGAGATGGATAATGCCAATCTCTAACCAAATGGGATAGGTTAATTTTTAGATAAAAAGGGAACTGGCTACTCATAAAATTGCCCACAAGCACATCTGGCCTAGCACTTACCCATGAACCTATAGCCCTGACTATTCTGTAGCAGTACCATTACACAAGACAGCTTGAACACTTACCTTGCATGTGTACACACACAAGTACACACACAAATACACACACACACACACACACACACGCACACACACACACACACACACACACACACACACACACACACACACATATACATACACTAGATCTATGTCCTAAGGTAATCCTTAGCATAATCCTAATACACACACACCACAAATTCCAACCCTGATATAAAGCTACTTACCTTTGTCAAACAACCATATATATGTGTGTGTCTATGTATGTATATATATATATATATATATATATATATATATATATATATATATATATATATATATATATGTATAAAAAATCAATGAACTCTACTAAAGATATATAACTGATTTTTATCACTTTCCCACTGCAGTCATTGGCCTAGCTTTCAACCTTCTGTCTCAAGAATGTAAAACATTACCTTTCATAATGTGGAACAAATGGACAAAATAACTACTTCAACTAGGAAGTTCACATGTTTGAAATGTGTTACTTTATACATATAATAAGTTCTTTTGCTGAATTAATATGACTCAGTATTATTGCCAAAGATATCATCTAAAAAATTCTTAACAGTGAATGTGCAACAACATATTTCTATATGGAACAATGAAGAACATGGATTTTTAAGACTCTGAATGAGGAACACTCTTCTTAATGAGGTACCCTTGAGAGGTATGGTTTTCAGACATGTACCATGATGCTGTCAGCTGCAAGTCTTTTGAGAAGCATGGGCAGCATTGAAATGTGAATTTACATCAGAAAAGGAAGAAAAATAGCTATTGTGTCAATTTTCCTTGCATAATTCAGTTGCACTTCAGATTGCATATGACTTAATACTGTTTTCTTTTACCATTAAGCTATTTTGTTTGTTTTTAACCTAAAATGTTTCTTGTTTGTAGTTTCTGCTCAGTCTGGTGCCATCTATTTTCATAGGATCATAGGAGGTTACTAGGCTAATGGCATTAGTCCCCTTACAATCCTAGCCAAAAGTTTATCTCCAAAAAGAAACCTCAGTCAGCACATGTTGGCCCTGTCAGTGAGGTACACAGGTGGAACCCCTGGGACAAGTTTGTGGTTTCCCATCCACTCATAAAGGTTGTGCTTGAAGAGGGTCAGTAAGTGGCTCTGTTTGATGTATATGGGAAGTCTATTCCAGAGACAGGGCAGCCTCTGGAGACAAACACAAATTTTACTTTTTGTTTCTCCCATTTTCTTTTTTAGGTTTTTTCCTGTCTGCCTACAGAAGTACTCCTGCTTCTTGAATGGACTTTTGATTCTCTGGTTTGCTCTCAGGTTCACTAGGAGCCTATTTTTTTCTGCTTCTCAAGAAGTTTCATTAGTCTTACTAGTGTATGTCATTTATTTGGTTTTCTGTACTTTAATGTGTTTCTGTTATTGTAAGGCTACCTGCACCTGCAATCGTCTTAATCTGCTATCTAGCACCTTGCCTCACCTTCCTTTCCCTTCAGTTTCAATCTTTTTTTCTGTGAATCAGTTAGTTGCCTTTACTTTACCTACCTTCTTTGATTGTTTTCTGCTGCTGGATGTTTTCTGGACTACTCCAATCACTCTGCACACTCCGCTCCCCTCCCTGCCCCCATATTCCACCACCACTCCCATACTCCTGTGCTTATATTTTTCTAACCAGTCCCTCTCATTAGTTAGATCCAATCACCTCTACACTTCCCTCTTTTCCACACCTTTAACTTCATTCACACATATATACATAGACCTATCTTTATGCAACATTATATCTGACGTTAGTTTCTAAACAAAGGTATTTGGATGGTGCAGTGGTGCAGTGGTTAATGTTGTCACCTCATGGCAAGAGATTCTGCAGTTTGATTCTTGGCTGGCATGCCTTCTGGGTGGAGTCTGCATGTCCTCCCTGCACTCATGTGGGTTTCCTCCAGGTGCTCCAGTTTCCTCCCACATTACAAAGACATGTATCTGGAGTGTTTCTCCCTGGGCCTCTGCTGAAAATTGGCTCATTCCAAGTTGGACTTTCCTGGTAAATAAAAATAAATTCCTTCTCCATTTTCTTCACACATTCTACATACTACTTACATAATTTTTAGGACCAACACTCAGTACAAACCAAAATATATAACTGTTCTGCTCCTGACCACACTCCTGTATATGGCCTTCAAGCTGTATCCCTACTACTTTTATTGGCACTTATACTACTGTTTTTAATGTAATTACTGTATCTTGGGTGCAATATTAGATTCTCATACTATAGTAAAGTTATTTTAAATTTATTTTCTATATCAGAGTCTTACCACTAATATTTTTACCAGAATTTCACTATTGGCTCTAATTAGTCACTGTGAGTTTTTTCGCTTAACTATAAAAATTGTTGCACATACATTTCCTTTACTTTTTTTTTTATAAACTTACCTTGTATTTAAATGTTTAACTCACTAGAGCACATTACATACTGTATTACACACTCTGAAATGTCTTTAAGTTGTTCTGCTCAAATCTGTTTTTTCCTTTGCAACTTGAAATATGTAACTTCAAAAATGTACAAATCTTTGTTTTTTATTGTAACATGCAATTTGTAACTTTAAAATATAACTTTAATATGTTGACATTTTTCTCCCCAGGTCTCCACTGAAAACGGGCTCTTTTTGGCCCAGTGGACTTCCCCGGTAATCAAACTTAAATAAATAAATAAAATAAAATAAATAAACACATCACATCACTTTGCTTTTCTCAAACAACATCTCTCCATCTCCTAACCCTCCTTTAGAAATTACCTTTCTCACTTACCTAGTCGTCCTCCCTAAACCTTTACTTCTCCTCTTAGTACTTCATCTTACCTTTATTTTAACTCCCTTACTCACTTTTATCCACATATTTGCTTATACTCCCCTCTCTCTACTCTCCCTCACTGTACCCTTTCTCCTCTAAAGTGTATGTTCTGTCTCTACCATGCTACTATTATTTACACTTATCTCACCTCTCATCTTATCCCACCTCTATTTCTCCCATAATCCTTCTACCTACGTCAATTTACTCTACTATACACTTTCACATTAACCAGTCCTTGCTTATATCACCTTCTCTTTTCAGTACTTGTAACCCACTTTCATTCAGATTTAAATGTATGCACCTGACTTCTTTTCTTTTAAAAACTAAAACTATATATTAGTACTGCTACTTTAAGATTACTCTGTTTCTCAATGCTAAAAACATATTTTTGCTGGAGATATTCATCCTACCCTGGCCCCCTCTCACATCATTCTTCTCAGACTGTGTTCACCAAACCTCATCCTCTTCATGCTAGCATAGTAACTAAGTGTCTAAGTCTATTCTCACTGAACATACATGTCATTCTTAACAAAAGTACCAAATTTCATGCTTGGATGGATCATTACTTTCCTGATATAATTACTATGACAGAAACATGGCTCAAACCTGTATGTCTGATAATGAACTTCTTCCTCCTAGTTACAATATCATCCTCTTAGACAGAATTCATAAAAAGGGTGGTGAAGTAGGCATACTTTTCTCTGATTATCTCATCTTCTCCCTCTGACCATTACTCCTCCAAACTTTCTCTCTGCAAAACTCCTAATTGTTAACTGCAAACTCAGTAATCCAAGAAACGTACAATTGTCAATATATACATTCCCCAAGTAATAATACTCCTATTTTGGAACATATTCTTTACTGGATTAAATATAACATTTATAATGAAACCATTATATTAGGGGATGTCAACATTGATTTCAAACCCTTACCTCTAATTTGCTTAACACTTCCATTAATCTTCATGGTTTTATGCAACTTATCTCTTCTCCTACCTACTATAGCAAGCCACACAACTCTTACTCTGTCCTAGATTGGATCCTTGTATCAAATCCAGACCTATAACACCACCCAAAAACCATTCCTGATCCCATTAGTGATCACGCTCCAACTTGCATTCAAAGATATTTTATCCAACAAATTAAACCACATAAATACAAAAACTGTCAGTCTTTCATATTTTAATCCTGTTGAATTTAATAACAGACTCTCCAATACTGATTGGTCCTTCCTTTCTCAGTTATCCCTTGATGATGCAGTAAATAAATGTAATCATATTTTTGTTGATATCCTTAACTCCCTTGCTCCTGTTAGCAAAATTAGAGTTAAATCATATTTTGCATCCTGGCTTACTAAATTAACTTGATTACTTATGACTCTCAGAGATAATGCTTGGAAAAATTGGTCATCTTCAAAATCCCCCTTTCATCTACAAACCTATAAAGAACTTTGAAACTTCACAAAACCTATGTCAACATAGATAAGAAAAACTACCACCAAAATCATCTGACAAACTTCCACAGCAACCCTAAAACATTCTGGAACTCTATAAACAAGATCCTCCATCCTGGTAAGCCCACTACACCTGACCCTTCTTCTAGCAACACTCTTCTTGAAACTGCAACTATATTAAACTCTTACTTCATTGACTCTAACAGTAATTTAATTCAGAATTATAACTTTTCTAACTTGTCTGTCCTCCCCTCACTTTCTAGACAAAAAAACACCTTCTCACATAAACCTTTTCCCACTAGCTATACGAAAACTCTACTTAGCTAATTAAAACCAGGCTCTCTCTCTCTCTGCTGATAATCTCCCTCTCCACTTCCTTAAGTTTGCCACTAACTCTGTTGCATAGCCTATGCCTATACTTATTAATTGGTCTATATGTGAATCTACTTTTCCCAAAATCTGGAAACAATTTTATACTATTCCACTTCACAAGGGAAGCCACTCCACTGAATTTTCAAACTATCAGCCTATAGTCATTTTGTACCCCATTTCTAAAATACTAGAATAAATGTACACATAAACAGCTCATTGACTACCTTCTTCAAGAAAATTTACTCTATCCACCCAGCATGGCTTCCATCCTAATCATAGCACTACTACAGCCCTTATTTTCTTCACTCAAGCTATCTCTCAAGCCAGAGATAATAACAAACTTGTTTCTTGTCTATTCTTAGATCTCTCTAAAGCTTTTGACACAGTTTCTCATGTCAAGCTCCCATCAAAACTATCTGCTCTTAATCTCTCAAATCCTACTGGTTTTATAGGTATCTCACTGATAGACAGTAGTCTGTAAAATGGCTCTTTCTGTGTCTCCTTCTCTCCTCATTAAGACAGGTGTTCCTTATGGCTCTATTCTGGGCCCTTTACTTTTCAACATCTTTACTAACTGCCTTCATACCACCTGTTCTAATTCTTCTCTTATACAATATTCTGATGATTCCACAATAATATCTACTTCAGATAAAATCTTTGATCTCCTCAGCTTAAATCAAAACTCTTCAACTTCGTTGAAAGTTGGCTTACTAACAATCATTCTCAATCCCCCAAAAAACTCCTTCTGTTTCTCACTAAATCTCTCACTTATCTTAAACCTACTTTTTTATCTCATCTCTTAACAATACTGCCATTAATGTTGAATCACATACCAAGCTACTAGGTGTAATTATTGATGACCAACTCAAATTTGACCTGCACATCCATCATTGTATAATAAAGACACACTAAAAACTTGGCTTGCTCTATAGAAGTAAAAAATTCCTTTCCACAGATTCTAGAATCTTCCTTGTTTATGCTTTTCTTCTTCCTTGTCTTTTTAATGTTTGTCAAATCTTAATTAACATACAATTCTCGTGAAAAATCAAGCTAGAACTTACTTACAGCAAAGTAGCTAGGTTTGCTGCAAACCAGCCCTATAACTCCCATCACTCCTCTCTCTCATATCTATAAACTGGTTAAAATTTTCACACCAGCTCTTACTTACTCAACTGACTAGCATCAACAGTATTCTGAATAAACCTCCTTCTGCTCTAGTATACCCCCTCTCTTCTCTTACTGTACTCCTATTCAGACTCTTGGGAGCTCAGATCAATCTCACTTAAACATTTACAAACTTAAAGCAGCATTTGGTCAACATTTATATATCACTCAATTGCCCTTAATTGGAATAAACTACCATCATCCATAAGATCTCTCTCTAACACTATTGAATTTAAAACAGCACTAAAAGAAAATCGATGGGACTCTTGGATCTGTTCCTGCCAAAATCTGACCTAGCTCTCTTCTCTCTTTGCTATGATTCTTCATTCCCTTACCCTTACACTTCTTTTTATCTAAGTACTTATCTGTTTTTCTTCTAACTTTCACATTAACTTCCTTTGTTTGTCTGTACATTGGTATTCTATTGCAGACTGACCTATATTGTACCTTAATTTATACATTGCAGTTTGTAGGTAATACTATTTCTGTATTTGACATTTATAACTGTATTTAAAGCTTTGTATAATCTTTCTACAAGCTTGACATTTACTATTTTGCATTACTTCTTTTTTGTGGAGCTTTTCTCCCTAGCCCTCTGCTGAAAAAGGGCTCACGCTCTCACACTCTCACACTCCTGATTAACAAATGCCAACTAAATTAATAAATACTAGTTTCGTGGTTGAATACACAGTAGGGGTAGAATTGTGATATACTACAGGAGCTATGCCTCATTTACACATTTATTCATCTTCCACTTCATTTTTGCCATAACTACATTTACTTCTAATTTCTGTCTGGGTGAGTGCCATAGTCTTATAGTTCTATTTTGTAATAGTGAAATACTGTGAGCTTTGTTGCAGGATCTTTGTCCAGACAAACTGTCATTAAGATTAGATATTATATTTATTATTTTCTTGATTAAGCTGCCCTTACAGAGCTTTCTAAATGTTATAACTGTTACGGATTTCCCTGCTTTTTGATTGTTACATTTGTTATATTGCTATAGCCCCCCACCCCTTCCACTGTTACATTAAGTATTACTTTTCCTACTGCTACTTCTTGGTTGCTACTGTAACCACCTGTCCTCACTGTAAATGTTAAACTCCTACATTTCTAGCCTACCTGGGAACTTATACCAGTAGCACAGAGTCATAGTGGCAAGACTTTTATAATTTATTACAGGTTCTGAGTGACAGAGCTTGTGCCGGGGATTGGTATAATGGTAAAGGTGTGTACCTCACAGATACAGGATATTGGGAAATATGGATAAACTTAAAAAGGTAACCCAACAACAGCAACCCCCTTGCAAGTATGGCAAGTGCAAATGACCAATAAACATCATGCAAAATCCCCAAAAAGGCCAGCAAAGCAGTGTGGTAAAACCAACCAGTTTTAATGTATCATAAGCACATTAAACACATTAGGGGTAGGGTTGAATAAAAGCCCAAACCCCACAAAAATCAGAGCAGTTTTGGCTTTATTAGCCTTCCTCAGTGTCAAACAAAATAACAAGAGCACATAGCTATTTATACAAATCCTAATAATTAGACAAAAGTGCACATTGGTTAGTTAAAGATGCTCATTTAATCCAGGGGGAAAAGCCCTCCCAACTTAATTATCCACTTTTTCTCTTTAGAATTAAGGATGGAATGCCATCCAGATTTATTATGTCTATCCCCATTTATCTTATCAATAACAATGAATCTGAACGAGGCAGTGTGGTGTTTTAATGTATGTTTATAAATGGCGTTAGACTGTCTTTTGTTTCTGATATCACTGACATGTTCAGTGGTACATAACCGTAAAGGTCTAGAGGTCTGCCCAATATAAAATGCAGAACATAAACATATGGCAAGATATACAATCCAGTCCAAGCTACAATTTGCTAGAAATTTTATATCATAAACCAAAGCAGTGTTTTTACTTCTAAATGGTTTTGATTTTGTTACCCTTGGGCAATACATGCAATGTCCACAGGGGGTACATCCATATAATATATCTCCTGTGATAGTGCATTGTTGGTAATTTCTGGTGGGGTCCTGGTAACTTTTTTATTGGCTAAAGTGTGAGCCTAGTGTTTGCCCTCTATGAAAAGAAAATGAACACTTGTCCCCAAGAATCTCAGACAATCTATGGTCCGCCAACAGAATGTCCCAATGTCTATTGGCAATATCCATAAGTTCCCCAGTATTTCGACCAAAAGTCATAATTAACCTCAAATTAGATACCTTCCCAAGTTGATGTTCCCTGTAAACTAACAAATTCTTCCTGTCTTGAGTAGAGGCCCAATTGCTGGCAGAAATAATGTTTCCATGTTTATAACCCCTACTCTTGAATCTGTGAACAAGATCATTTCTATAGTATTCATAAGTTTGTGCATTGGAGCACACCTGCCTAACCTGAAGAAATTGAGATTTTGGGATATTCCAGATGATATGTTGAGGGTGGAAGCCGGTGGCATAAAGTAATGAGTTATATTGGGGTTATGTATGATAGATCTGAGTATAAAAAGTGTTGTCAGCATTCCTGGTGATCAAAACATCCAGGAAGGTAATCTGTTGTAGATGGTAATTGACCTTAAACTCAGTTCCCCACTTGTTCTCATGTAAATACTCAACAAATTCCTGTAGATATACACTATCGGCCTTCCACACTATCCAGCAATCGTCCAGATACCATCTCCATATATCTATCTCTTCAAGATATATGTTATGATTAGGGTCATAAATGAGTTCTTCTTCTAAATATGCCATAAATAAATAAGCATAGATGGGCACAAAAGGTACTCCGATTGCTGTACCCTGCACCGGCCAAAAGCATTGGCCATGAAAGTATAATGCATTTTTGGTAAATACATGTTTGGCTAGACAAACTAAGAATGTATTGAAACCTGGCTGATATAATTCACATTTGTCCAAACAGTACTGTAAGGCCAACAGGCCCTCCCAGTGTGGAATGTTAGTGTACAAGGCAGTAGCATCCAGGGTACAAAGGAGCCATCCTGATTCCAACTGCATATCAGAAATGATATGCAGGAATTGTGTCATGTCTTGTATACAGGCTCTGATACATCCCAGAAGGGGTTGAAGATATTTGGTCAAAAACTGTGAGAGAGGCTCAGTAAGGGAACCCCTACCCGACACTATAGGTCTCCCAGGCATATTTTTTAGATCCTTATGAATCTTAGGAAGCAAGTACAAATATTGAGATTTTGGATCCTGTACCGTAAGATGATAAAGAGCTCAATCAGTGACATGCCCTCTTCCTTGGCTTCTGATAGAAACCTGTCAATTTCCACCTTAAATCTAGGGCTGGATGTAAAGGCATATGCATATAATATCAACCATCTTTCAGTTGTTTTTGGGCCTCATTGTAATACATATTCCAATCATCACCACCACCGCTCCACCCTTATCAGCTGGTAGGATCACCAAATTTTCTTCCATGGATGTTATTGGGACATATTGGGCTGGTTTTGCTTGACTTAACGGCGGTTGGCTTGCCGGTTATTATGGGGTACTTCGATCGCTTATTGTGGATTATTTAGCATTTAAGGAAATCTGGTTTAAGGGACTGTCTGTTCAATTCGATATTGCTTTATTTGAACAATACACATATGAGTTGAAGTTGTTTGGTGCTCTTGATGTGAATTTTTTCTGTATGGGACTGCTCGGACAACCAGCGTGATCTGTATTACAGCTAAAACCATTGATATGGACTTTGGGACATTTATCAAGCAAGAGGGAAGGTTCTGGCCTGGGAAGTTGACTCAAGTATATATATATTTTGTGATTAACTGGAATAACGCATTACTACACAGGAGACTGTGTATTTTTGAACATTCACATTGATTTCATTGATCTATTAAGGGACTTATAAAGACTCTAAGTGTCATATATTTTTTCTAATTTTTGAAGCAGGATGGTGTACTGATATGTCAACGAACAACTACTGGTGCATTGTATTTTCCACTTTTAACAAGGTGATGCAGAATTGTGTGTTAATTTGATTTGAGATGTATATTTTTAAATATGTATCTGATTCTTGTTACCTCACGGGTGTAGGCCAATACACACGGCTATCACTGTTATCCTGTTAGGCCAAATTAGTGTGATAATGTTTTAGTGTGTAATACCTGAAAAAGCGTATTCAACATTTGTTTCGCAGTGTTAGATATTTCACAACAAGGGAATATGGAGTTTTGTGTATGTTGAATGATTTAGGACTTAATATATATTTAGCAGCCAAAGTCTTTCGGTGTTTTTGTTATGAAACATTGGTGTATAGGACTGCTTGGACAACCAGTGTGATTTGATCACAGTTTAAGAACAGCAATGCAGATTTTGGGGCACTTATCAAGTTATTAGGAAGGTGTCAGCCTGGCAAGTGGACTTGAGGCAATATATGGTTGGGTTCACCAAATAAGGTATTATTATACAGGTGACTGTGGTCTTTTTTACTTTGGTAGCAGGATGTTATATTGATATGCTAACTAATAATTACCAGGAATTTATACTTTTAACAAGGGAACGTAGCATAGTGTGTTAATCTGAACTGAGGAATTCAGATATATTTTTTGCAATTTATGATTGTTTTTTGCCATGTCACAGGTTTAGGTCTATACACACAATGGCTATTATTGCTCCCTTGTCAAGTTAAATTAATGGGTGATTCACCCAGTGTGTAACATCAGAATAAGTGGGTTAAATATTTGGTTGCCATTGGTAAGTACTTTTTAACAGGGGAACATATCATTGTGTGAAGTTGAATGGTATAGCACTTAACATCATATATTTGGTAATATTTCTGTTCTCTTATAACCACAAGGGCTATTATTGTTCCCCTGTATACTGGTCGTGCCATAAATTATTGATATTTTCACAAATGTGGGAATGCTGTTTTCCTTTGGTTTTTAACACATTGATACCTTCTATGAAGCTTGTTTGATTTTAACATATTTTATAGGGGTACGTAGCATTTCTTACTTGATACCTATTATTAGGTTTATGATGACTGTGGTTTCACCACTTTGTTTTGATATTTATAATACGGGATGGCTAGTATTGTTCCCGTATTGCAATCAATGAAACCTATGCTTATGCACTTTTTGTATCATTGTGGGTTTACAATTAAGTTTTCCATTTAACTAAATCAGGAAAGGAAGAGTAAAATAACTTGGATTATTTCACAGTCATCTGTCTTTTACTACCTTTATCTGTACTTAAAAGGACTGACAACCTTTCCTATTGACTTGTAGGTGCTTCAAATTTATTTTATTTTATTCATTTTCAGTTTGATTACCGGGGAAGTCCACTGGGCCAGAACGTGCCCATTTTCAGTGGAGGCCCAGTACAGTAAGGAAATGCAAATGCATAAAATGTACATCATAAAACACAGTTAGATAATAGAGAACACGGTTTTCAGGTATTTCCATTTCCATTCAGCACAGCATGATCAACTGTCTGTAAAATAAAGATCTGAGGTTTCTCGTGTTTTTACATTAGAAGGGGAGGGCAGTTTGCATGCAGATGTTTTAATTAAGTAAGTTAAAAACTTGCTGTGCAGACAATAGAAATACTGTGATATTTACAATATTTACATACTTGGGAGTCAGGTGAGAGAACTGCTTATTCAGTGACTGTCAGCTTAAGTCTATTTTAGGAGAATAGAAATATTAGTTTCAGGGAAGAGTGGAGGAAGGAGTATGAAGAGGTCACTGGGGAATTCTCTTAAATGTAGGTAGGGTGTAAGCAGGAACATTTCCGTTTGGATGACAGGTATGAGAAAAGTTGAGTCTTGAAGGTTTTTGAGTATGGTATAGTCCTAAGTGAAGGAGGGAGACAGTTCCACTTCTTGCCTTGAGAGAAATTGTTATTGATTAGTGTATGTTTTGTCTATTTTATTTAAATTGCTGTACTAGGGTCCAATGTTCATAGGTTGTTTAGTTCCGATTTAAAAAAAAAAAATATATATATATATATATATATATATATATATATATATATATATATATATATATATATATATATATATATATATATATATATATATATAGTTATATTGAACATGGATTTGGTCTCGATCCTAAAAGGTTTATCTTCTGATAAAAATGATTTGCAAGTTTTTGGTTTGGGGCCCACTGATAAGGGAGTTATGGAAAATGCTAATACTATTGACCCATTTAACCATTTGCAAATCGGCTTTTCCAAAACATACCAAAAGCATGAAAACACTGAGAACAAATGTTTGGCATTTGAAATTGTTCAAAGCCTATCAGATAAAGAGAATCACTCCCAGGGGTCTACGGGTCAGGATTCAACCCCTAGTTAATAACATAGATGATACTTTGTCGGAGCAATGGGTGCAGGTTCAACAAAGAGCCTCTATGGGTTTTGTTGATGCCCTAACATCATATTATGAACGAACTGTAGATCAATGTATCACAGAGGTAGAATCTATTTGTGAAGATATTAAGACCTATGAGACCTTACCATGTCACATATCTTGTTTGAATCAGCTCAGTACTGAACTACTCAACCTCGAACAACAATTATTTATATTATTTATTTATTTATTTCAGTTTGATGACCGGGAAGGTCCACTGGGCTCGAAATCCCATTTTTATTGGAGGCCCGGGAAGAAAAGCTCCACATAAAAAGTCAACAGAACAGTAAAGAGACTATTTTGAGTTAAAATCATAAAGCAACTATTACAGTAAAACATACAGATACAAAGTTAATAATTAAGGATACAAATTTGAGGCTACAATTACAATGAGATACTAAATCAGTGACATCATGAGGTAAATAGTAATATAGCAAGTGAGTCTTAAATGACATAAGAGTGTTACATAGGTAGGAGGGTAGTAGGTTAGATTTGGAGAGTGCAGTTGCACTTCTTGTTATGGAGCAAGTAGGAATGGAGTTGGGTTTTGAAGTTGTTGAAGTTATTGGTGGTTCTTAAGAAGGAGGGGAGAGAATTCCATTTTTTGGCTAGGGAAAAGGACAAGAGGTGCTGTCGTGCATTACGCTTTGGTTTGTAGACAGAGATGAGGTTTTGCTGAGCAGATCTGAGTGGCCTGCTAGGGGTATTTAGCTGTAGGATATTGAATAGTGCTGGACATTTAGAAGGGTTAAATAAAAGCCTATGGGCAGTTGTAAGTTGGTGGTAGTCTAGAATGTTGGGAAGTTCTAGCCAGTTCAGTGAGTGGAGGGTGGAACAATGATGAGAGGAATGTTTGGCATTAATGGCAAATTTAGAAATTTTGTTATAGCAACTTTCCATTTTGGTGGTGGTAGAGGCGGATAAGTTAGTAAGTAGAGGGGCACCATACATAATTGAGGGAATAAGATAGGTTGTGGCAAGGGTCTGTCTAGTAGAATGGGAGAGATAGTGGATATTTCTATATAGCAGGCCAAGTTTTTGATTTTTTTTATGTTTAGTTGAATATGGGTGTCAAATTTGAGGTCTTCATCTATGGTAACCCAGAGTAGTTTGGCATGGGGAACAATTCCTATGGTTGAGTTGTTTTGGCTTCTAATTTGGAAGGAGCTTTTGTACAAAGTGGTGGATTTAGAGGGGAGGAAGAGTAGTATTTTAGATTTGTTAATGTTTAGAGATAGGTGGTTTTGAAGCATCCAATTCTCAATGGTGGAGAAGGCAGTTTGAGTGAGGGATTGGAGTTCAGGGGGGTTAGGGGCACAGCAGATTACTGTGGAGTCATCAGCATATTGTACAATTTTAGTATTTGGAATAGTAGAATAGAAATTGTTAACAAAGAAATTAAATAGCAT
Organism: Protopterus annectens; assembly: GCF_019279795.1. Lineage (NCBI taxonomy): Eukaryota > Metazoa > Chordata > Ceratodontiformes > Protopteridae > Protopterus > Protopterus annectens. Next base: position 535,838,170 of record NC_056736.1, read on the forward strand.
GGGGCCAAGAATGGAACCTTGGGGAACTCCTGTAGGAATAGGAAGGAAGTTTGAGGAGCCTTTCTTCCATTTTACAGCTTGGGATCTGTCAGTTAGGTAACTAGAGAACCAGGATAAGGTACTGTGATGGAGGCTGAGCTTAGCTAGGTGGCTGAGGAGATGAGTATGGGAGATAGTATCGAAGGCCTTGGAGAGATCCAGAAGAACTGTAGAAACTATGTTACCAGAGATACGGGCATGATTGACTATATCTAGGAAGGAGAGAAGAGCAGTTATAGTGCTGTGGCCAGGGCGGAAGTCATGTTGGGTATGGGCGATGAGGTGGTTTTTGGTTAGGTAGGGCATTAGCTGGGAGTGAATGCATTTTTCCATAATTTTTGGTATTGGGGATAGGATGGCTATGGGGTGGAAGTTTGAGGTGTTATTTTTACCACTTTTATGGAGGGGATGTATGAAGGCAGCACGCCACAGCTTGGGGACATAAGATTCCTGAATAGATCTGTTAATTAGGATGCTAATGCGGAGGGTGATTCCATCTGCAGCAGTTTGTAAGAATTTGGATGGAATGTTATCTAGGGCATAAGAGCATGGTTTTAGTTTGGTGAGCAACTTTTTTATGTAATAGGTAGAGACTGGTTTAAGTTCAAAAGTGGGGAGAGGGTTGGATTTAGGCAAAAAGGGTGAGTAAACTGTGTGGATGGGTTGTTTGGGAAGGAATTAGTAAGTTGAGCTATGGAACTGGTGAAGAAGGAGTTGAAGAGAGTGGCAATTTCAGTATCAGACTTGGTGGAATCAGGACAAGGATTGCTTTTTGTGCCTGGTTTGAGAAGAGACTTAATGGAGTTCCAGAATTGTTTGAGGTGTTTGGAATGTTTGACTTGGAGTTTCATATAGAAGGATTGCTTAAAAGATACAAAAATGAAAAAAAAAATCAACCGTGACATGGAGAATTACCAAAGACCATTTGAGTCTTATAAGAATGCCAAATTTGGTAATACTGATAACAGACCTTTCACGCAAAAAAGGAAGAGACCTAAATCCATTTTAAAGAAATCTAGAATGTATGCTAGCAGCACATCGGGGGATGATTCATCTTCCACCACAGATATGGATGGTAATCACACCGTAGAGTCACCCACTCCCAAAAGGTACAACTTGGATCACCCTTTAGGTCTAGAACAAGGATAGGGGGTAGGAAACACAGGACAAACAAGCAATTTGGAGAGCCTTCTGAAAATCATAGTACAATGTTAAATAATTGTAGAAATGTTCATAATATCTCATCTATACCTCTTTTTGCGGTGGAAATGCAACTTTTAAATAAAGGCTTAAATTTTGTACCAGGTTTTTTGTGACAGGATTCATTGGCTCAGGATGTGATTTTTTTTGTCATCTGTTGAACTTAAGATTATATTTTGATTCTGAATCATCTGGTGATAACACCAATGTATTCAAATTTCAGAAATATACTTTTATGCCACCAATGTATCAACAGGTTTATATGTTCCAGTCTAGCAGATCTATGCTTTAATTTTCATGAATAGCCAATTCTTCCCCATAATCTCGCAAAGATGGAACAACAGGTAGTTATGAATCTTAAAAATAATAAGAATTTGGTGATCCTATCAGCTGATAAGGGTGGAGTAGTGGTGGTGATGGATTGGAATATGTATTATAATGAAGCCCAAAAACAATTGAAAGATAGTGGATATTATATGCATATGCCCTTAGATCCAAGTCCTAGATTTAAGGTGGAAATTGATAGGTTTCTATCAGAAGCCAAGGAAGAGGTCATATCACTGATTCAGATCTTTATCATCTTATGGTACAGGATCCAAAATCTCAATATTTGTACTTGCTTCCTAAGATTCATAAGGATCTAAAAAATCTGCCTGGGAGACCTATAGTGTTGGGTAGGGGTTCTCTTACCAAACCTCTCTCACAGTTTTTGACCAAATATGTTCAACCCCTTTTGGGATATATCAGAGCCCTTCTACAAGACACAATACAATTCCTGTGTATCATTTCTGATATGCAGTTGGAATCGGGGTGGCTCCTTTGCACCCTGGATGTTACTGCCTTGTACAATAACATTCCACACTGGGAGGGCCTGTTGGCCTTACAGTACTGGTTAGACAAATGTGAATTATATCAGCCAGGTTTCAATACATTCTTAGTTTATCTAGCCAAAGATGTACTTACCAAAAATGTATTATACTTTCATGGCCAATGCTTTTGGCAGGTGCAGGGTACAGTAATGGGGGCATCTTTTTCACCCATCTATTCTGATTTATTTATGGCATATTTGGAAGAGGAACTCATATATGACCCTAATCATAACATATATCTTGAAAAGATAGATATACGAAGACGGTAGCTGGATGATTGTTGGATGGTGTGGAAGGCTGATAGTGTATATCTGCAGGAGTTTGTTGAGTATTTAAATGAGAACAAGTGGGGGATTGCGTTTAAAGTCAATTATCATCTACAACAGATAACCTTCCTGGATGTTTTGATCACCAGGAATGCTGACAACACTTTGAATACTTAGATCTATCGTAAATATCCTCAATATAACTCATTACTTCATGCCACCAGCTTCCACCCGCAACATATCTGGTATATCCCTAAATCTCAATTTCTTCGGGTTAGGTGGGTGTGCTCCGATACACAAACTTATGAATACTTTAGAAATTATCTTGTTTAAGGATTCAAAAGTAGAGGTTATAAACATGGAAACATTATTTCTGCCAGCAACTGGGCCACTACTCAGGACAGAAAGAATTTGTTAGTTTACAGGGAGCATCAACTTGGGGAGGTATCTAATTTGAGGTTAGTTATTACTTTTGGTCGAAATACTGGGGCACTTATGGATATTGTCAATAGACGTTGGAACATTCTGTTGGCGGACCACAGATTGTCTGAGATCCTTGAGGGCAAGTGTTCATTTTCTTTTCATAGAAGTCAAACACTATGCTCACACTTTAGTCATTATAAACGTTACCAGGATCCCACCAGAAATTTCCAACAACGCACTATCATAGGAGATATATTATATGGATGTACCCCCTGTGGACATTATACGTTTTGCCTAAGGGTAGCAAAATCAAAACAAATTACAAGTAAAAACACTGCTTTGGTTTATGATATAAAATTTCTAGCAAACTGTAGCTTGGATTGGATTGTATATCTTGCCATGTCTTCATGTTTTGCATTTTATATTGGGCAGACATCTAGACCTTTAGTGAACATGTCAGCGATATCAGAAACAAAAGACAGTCTAACTCCCTTTATAAACATACATTAAAACACCACACTGCCGCTTTCAGATTCACTGTTATTGACAATATAAATGGGGATAGAAGTAATAAATCTGGATGGCATTCCATCCTTAATTCTAAAGAGAAAAAGTGGATAATTAAGTTGGGAGGGCTTTTTCCCCCTGGATTAAATGAGCATCTTTAACTAAACAATGGGCACTTTTGTCTTATTATTAGGATTTGCATAAATAGCTATGTGCTCTTGTTATTTTGTTTAACACTGAGGAAAGCTAATAAAGCCAAAACTGGCCTGATTTTTGTGGGGTTTGGGCTTTTATTCAATCCTACCACTAATGTGTTTACTGTGCTTATGACACATTAAAACTGGTTGGTTTTACCACACTGCTGTGCTGTCCTTTTTTGGGATTTTTCTAAACTTAAAAAGGTCCCTTGGTGTCATTAGCCTAGTAATTACCTATGAACCTATTAGCTGAGTTTACTGTTTTTTTCTTTTTTTTTTTTTTTGATTTTCTGTCTAGCTTGACTCCTATAGCCTGCAGTGAGCTGAGCTCACCCATGGTCTTTTCCTGAAGACTCTCACAATTGTGAAATGCTTTCAACTGTGTGAAGAGCTTTGCTGATCTTGACATCCTCTGGTATTCTGAATAGCATTTTACATCAAAAAATGAAGGGAAAAAAAATGGGTTCGTATTGAATTGTCGACAGCCTAGGTTGTTAAATGCTTAATCATCAACACCTTACAATAGTGAATGGCCACAATATCGGATTTTTTCCTCAGGAAAGAATTTGCTTGGCCGTTATTGGGGATTTGCCCTTTTTCCAATGTAGAGTGATCTCGGAGTTGGTATATTGAGTTAAGGGGGAGTGTGGGGGTGTGTGGGGGGCAAAGCCCCCCACTATGTTTGGGCATGTTTGTTTATTTTGTTTATGGACAGCCACCTGAATTCTTTCCCGAGGAAAGAATTCGATTATGTGGTTGTTCGCTATTGTTAGCTTTCAACGCTTAGGTGTCGATGTTTTAGGATTTGACAACCTAAGCTGTCGATGTTATGATATAGATGCAAAAAAATCTGCAAAGCTGTGCTTAGCACATTACTACTGTTGGACTCATTCTACAGTGAGTTGACTATGCAAAAGCCTTTTTCTCTATAGGAAGTCTTCCTACAAATAGAACATCAGCAATGGAAATTTGAGGCTTCATTAACTTGAGCTGGGTAAAATAAATCACACTGCAAAGTGCAGTAAAGCCTTCTTGGGATATCTGTATATCCTAACCTAAGGAATTACTTACCCTCTCCTCACTGCTCATTAATACTTGTACCTAAACTAACCCCTACATCCCAACACAAACCAAATACACAGTAGTTATAGTCTCCCAGTCCCCTAAATCATTCCTATCTAAATCATGGACCAGAACTTCCTTACAACGTCTATAGCCAGCCTGACTGAGGTGGGTATTTTGAGACAATGCCAAGAACTGTCTCATGCCTTCTGATAACCATCTATTACTCAAACAGCACAGCATAGCAGAGTGTGTGAAAAATGTACATGTATATAATGGCACTGGAGGTTAAATTCTCATGCACAGGCAACTCAGTCATCAGGAATGTCAGCACTACACCACATAGACCACATCTCACCACACACCACACCTCATCACACACCACATGCCAAACTTCACTACACTTCATCACACACCACATGACACACCTCAACAAACACCACACATCATCACACACCATGACCACACCTTACCACACATCACACCTCATCACACACCACAAGCCAAACCTCACCAAACACCATAACTCATCACATACCACATTATACACCTCACCACACCTTTTCACACACCAGAAGCCACACCTCACCACATACTACACCTCATCACACACCACAAGTCACACCTCATCTCAACCATCATACTACATAATCCTTCATATGTTAAGGTTCTAAAGATTAATTTAGAATATATAAGGCAGGTATCCACTAAGCCAAACATTCTAGGTATAGGAGACCCATTGTAAGACATACAGAAAGCAAAAAGTAAGGGTAAGTTGTATATTTGTCTGGTGCTAGGCTCCATTAGATCACACATGTACTCAAGCCCTTGAACAACAAGCACTGCTATGACTCTGTCATAGTACATGTAGGCATCAATGACTTGAAACGTACATCCTTGGACAATGTGAAGAGAGACATGATGGTGTCTGTGTCATCCTTAAGTTGGGTCAGTAATTACAGAGCCTGAATCCTCACCACTGACACTGTAAAGGGACATGCCCTTAGAACAGAAATGGATACACTCAGTACTTCTAAATGCAGACCTCTCTGCATCAAGCACAATTTCCCTAAAGAGCACACAGAGAACACAGTCAACCCAGGGTCTGGATTTCTCTATATCTTCCTCCCTCCAGGTCCCCTGTAAGACTCACTACTGGTATAGCTATAGGGTTAGGTCTTCAGCCGAGTGTTCAAGACAAGTCCTCCAGCACCATCTCTGTAAACCCAGTGCTTCGAGTCCCTGCCCCAAGTAGCTGACACACACACACACGCACACACACGCACACACACGCACACACACACACACACACACACACACACACACACACACACACACACACACACACACACACACACACACACACACACACACACACACACACACTGAGAGATTTGATTTTTCACACAAAAATACCTGGGAAAGGCTGGCACAAATTTACCTGCTGTGCCCCCCTCTGCCCAGAGTTTAAGGTAGTTATCACTGCCAATAGAAACTCCACAATCATCTACTCTAAGGCCCTTAACAAAAGGTGTCCAATTATATCTTGTAAAATTAATACTAATACAAATGGTAGTAGTTGACCAAGACAGCTAGGCCTTCTAGAGTGGACCACACAGTGTCACAGAATAAATATAAGCACTCTCAAAGATGAAGTACTTTCTACAAGGACAGGCAAAATAAAAGTTTTAAATATATTTAATAATAAATAATAAAAGAAAAAGAAAATGCTAAAAAATATATTTACAGTAAACCACAGAGTTCAAATCACAGAGAATATTGAAAACAATATTGATAGACAGACTCAGACAAATAAAGAAAAACAATATCTAAACTAAGCTTTAATATATTTTCCTGACTGTAACTAGGAGAATTACTATTCCCTAATAACTTACTTGATAGAGCAAGGAACAATGAAATATGTGAGCAGTCTTTCTAGTCAGTTTCCCCAAAACAGAATACTCCCTCCTCAAAGATTACTCTCTGCAAAATATAATATCCAAGATGACTTTCAGAATGACTTCATCTGGTCACTTGAATCTAGGTTCTCACACTATTCTCCTTTGAAGTTGAGACAGGAATTTAGCATAGACAGCTACAATACACATCTAAATCTTTATGGCAGTGCCTGGGGCTGTCTCTCTTTTTAGTGAGCTAATGAACAAAGGCTTCTTCCAGACCCACCATCTCTGGTCATATTCAGCATTGTGGGGTGACGTTTTAATGGCTTAACAGCTCATGTACATTTCCTTATTTTCCTTAAAGTAAGCTAGCTGGTTAACCCTTGCTGTCCCAGTATCCTTTATTAAAACATATACATTTAATTCAGTTATAATAATACATGTACATTTCTTTTCATTCCAGCAGGATGCATTCCTGATACATTTTAACACAAGCAAACCTCACAAATACATTTTCAGCACAAGCATCTTTACAAATCAGTTTGATATACAAATGACATAATTATTTACAAAATTCCAGCTAGCTGTGCTTACATAAGTCATACATCTACTGCCCTACATCTCTTGGCATGGCTGGCAGTACCTCCTATTGCCACAGTGTCAGTCAAAGAGGGCTCAATAGTTGTCAGTATGGGAAGACATGATTGACAGACACTAGTTCACCAGGGATGGCTTGCACCTTATCAGTACTAATATGGAGACATTGTGCACCACTCCTTGCATATTTCTATCACTTGTTAGGTCATACAATAAAGCCTTTTCCTTCAAAATAAAATACACACACATAGGATACCACACTCCATATCCACATAAAACAAAGCTCATACCTGATTGCATTCAAGTGCAACTTGGATCAATGGATCTTAAATAAGAATTTTACCCCAGGAATTCCACTGCTAAGGGACATGGGCAGATCCTAAATGCTTTATCCTAATACACAAGTGCCTTCCAAATATCTATGTTTTGATTTAATAATTATCACTGGAGTAATTTAGTAGATTATTTTCTTTTCAGTGTTATGCCTGTAGAGCTTTTCTCCCCAGGCCTCCACTGCAAATGGGTAATCTATACCCAGTCAGACTTCCCTGGTTACCAAATGTCAAATAAACAGAAATAAATAAATGTACAGATAAAGATATTGGAAAGGGTTAGGTGTATCTAAACTAGATAGGTTAATTTTAAGCACTAAATGGGTTAATTTGTTAAAATGGTTCTCAAGGGCAGTTAGTCTAGTACTGACCTATGAACAGATGAACCTATGAATCTATGCACCTATATTTAATGGACCTCTCCTCCATTCAGTTTAAAAAAGAAAAACTAAAAAAAACTTCTCAAAATATATATACACAATGTCTATGCAAGCAAACACTCAAAATAACCCTGTTTCTCTATGTCAAACAAATAGAAATGAAATTTAACATAATTAAACAAATGAAACAACAAGAATCCGTAAACAATCATCATGTTAGAAAATGGTATTACAAGCAAAAGTGACCTTTAGCTATTGTCCTTTCCTGAAAAATAAACTGAAAATAAAGATCTTGCCATACTATATGTGAACTAATGAAGACAGCACACTTATTTATCACAGAGGTGCCTTTGACCTTATTATTGCAGAAAAGAGTTTTAACAAGCTTATTTCAGCCAGATAGAGCCATATTTATTAGAATCTGTGAAGGCTGCCAGCCTAGCCAAATAGGATTTTATACATAATTCTATTGTTTGTAAATATGAATGTTGAACTACAGACTTGTTTTCTTAAATGAAAGAATATGCTGTGAAATATGAACTTAAGACAATGTAACAACATTGCTCTCTGCTGTAAAGAAAGCTAAGACAAACATTTCTTGTTTGTCCTTTGAAGTTCAAATTATTTCATGACTTTCTTTTATATTTACAATTCAGCTCTGGCTGGGCTAGATGAAGGCATCCTGCCTATTGTTTTAACTTAAGGAATAATTACTAGAGTTTACATGTGGAATGTCTTTTATAGATGTAGTTTCCTGCAGCTGCAAGATAACAAAAGAATGTAATATATGTCAGCCTGGGAACCCCAGGAAAGTATAAAAATGATGTAATGGGAATCAGGACTGAAAATAGCAATTTAAACAGAGAGAATGAGAAGGCATTAAGCATTTTTGTCTTGATTATCCAAATCATAGCGCTGCCTGTTGTCTTATGTAAGTTATCTTAGACTTGTGTTTTCTTTTAGAAATAAATAGGAATGAGAAAGATTAGACTAAGAGTTTGTATGTGGTCAGAACTGTACTACTGATTTATTTTAAGTATTTCTGTATGATCTTTGAACTCTTAACTAGCTCTGTGTAGTAGAAAGTATTGTCTTGTGTTTTTAATATTTATTATAACATATTTTAAATCTTTTTAACTGTGGCTGGTTTATGTAGAGATAATTTAAGCTCTTAAGAGTACTTGTATGCCTTTGGTAACATTGTACAAAGCCATTCCTATAGCTTTAGCCCTGGGCTATACTACCAATTGGATAATGATATTGCACAGTAATAATTGGACACCATTTTAAGGGCCTTTGAGTGGCTGATAAGTATTAACTGGGTGGTGGCAGTGATTTCTACTGTATAGTCTGGGTAAAAGGGACACAGCTGGAGAACATGTGCCAGCCTTCTCCAGGAGTGTCTGTGTGGTTGTATAAACATATCTCAAAGTGTGTGTGTCAGCTAATTGGGCAGGGACATGAAGCACTGATTGGACAGAGAGGGTGCTGGAGATTTTAGCTTGCCCAGCAGGCTGAGATCTGGACCCTATAGCTGTGCCAGTGGGAAGTCTTACTGGAGACCTGGAGAGCAAGGGAGCGACCAGCCCCGGACTGACTGTGATTTCTGTGTGCTCTTAAGGGAAATTGCACTTTAATGTGTGCATTTGTTATCCTTTCCTCATATATGAGATGCCCTCTCTGGTGTTAGTGGTGAGGATTGAGGCTCCTTAATTGCTGGGCTAGGGCACAGACATCACATATTAATTGGTGGCAGTGGTGGGATATCCACATCACATATTAATTAGTTGGAAAGTACTAATTGGTTTGTAGTGGTGTGGGTAAAGTGAATCCTGTAGCTTGTGTACAGTGAGCTTTGATGGTGTTTTGTACTCTAAATCAGCCATGCAGCGAATACTCAGAGTTCAAATCACAATTGTTTTATTTCTTTTGTTAGCTTAGTTAGTCAGGGTGAGCAGGCAGCATGTCAGCAGAGGAGTATGGAAAGCTGACAAGATGCCAGCTGGCAGAGATGTGCCAGGCTAGGGGACTTGTGCATGGAAACCTGACTAAGGCAGACCTCATTGCAGCCCTGGTTACAGCTGCATCAGAAAACTACAGCCAGGTAGACAATCAGACTGGCAGTGGAGATATAATATCCTTGGAGAATGGACAGCTCAACCTTTCTGCAGTGGACTTAAAAATCCAGCTGGAGCTAAAGAGACTTGAGTTGGAGGTCAGACATTTAAAAATAGAAGCAGCTGAGAGACTGAGTAGTCTACAGGCTGAGGAAAATGAGAAAATACTACGTCTGGAGGCTGAGGAAAAGGAAAGGCAGAGGCAGCATGAGAAGGAGATGCTGACTCTTTCCCAGAGTCATGGAGGTAATGGAGAAGGGAGTAACTGGACACCAGAAGCACAGCAGGTTAGTAAATGTCTTCCACAGTTTAAAGAGGGAGATACTTTTGATAGTTTCATTCATATCTTTGAGAGGGTATGTAAACAGTATGAAGTTGACCAAGGGCTCTGGGTACGGTTCCTGACCCCCTTACTCCATGGTAAAGCTGTAACTGCACTGTCTAAAATGTCTGACATTGCATGTTTTGATTATACTGCTGTAAAAATAGTCTATTAGAGTTTTTTAAGCTGACACCTAAAACGTATAGGAAAAAGTTTCATGAGCTTAGACGCAAGGCAGAGGAAAGTGTGTGTGAATATGTTGCTGAACTGAGCACTTATTTCCATAGGTGGATGTGTGGATGTCAGGGCACCACTTTTGAAGGGCTGGCAGACCTTTTGGTGAGGGAACAAGCCCTTAGCACTTTGCCTGAGGACATGAGGATCTGGTTAGCTGATAGACAGTGTGCTACTTCAGATGAGTTGGGGAAGAAGGGAGACTGATACCTGGTAAGCAGAGCAGCCCTGCACAGGAAGGGGACTACCAGTACTGCTCATGGGTCTAAAGGAACCTATGGTGGGCAGCACAGACTGCCACAACAGAATCTGCTAGTAGCAGGGGAAGCCACTAGTCCAGGTACATGTCCAGGAGCTAGGGTTAAATGTTTTGAATGCAACCAGTGGGTTCATGTGGCATACAGGTGGACATGGAGGCAAGGTGGGGAATCAAAGGTGATGGAGCCAGTAAGTGAGAATGACAAAATGCCAATAGTAGGTTGTCTTGAGACAACAGGATTAATAAACTACCATCCTGCAGATATCCTGAGAGGGAAGGATTTGGATGAGGCAGTACCATGATGAAATCCTGAAAATGATAGACAAGTACTACTGTGATAGAAAAAGTCATCATGCTGCTGTAGTATAGTGGTACTGCCATGGTATAGCATGTAGAACATGCTTGGTTTGAAATACCCCTCTGCCAAATTATTTAATAAACTTTAAAGGAATTTGTATGATAGATGTCAATCATATGGCTCACATATAACACAGTAGGGGTGGGAATATGTAAAATATAAATGTCAAAAATAATTTATAAGTTTAATGAAAAAAATAGATTTAAGCAATGCTTTGTTAGTGTAAGCATTGCTTACCTGCTTTCAGCTCTGCTTAGCTGGTGTAGGCATTGCTATGTGGATTTGTGTGGAGCTAAGCATAGTTCAGCATATTAAAACTGGCCAATCAAGAAAAAGTGTGGGAAAACTGCCCTATTTAAACCACACAGGTGGGAATACAGCCATAACCATTTGGGATTGCTCACAGCAGGACCAAAATGGCTGGCGTTGGTGAAGGTGTGCACTTCCGAGCACAACATTGGGGCATCCAGGAGTCCAGGGTCATGGTTGGGTACCTAGTTAAAAACCATGATGGCAGGCTGCTGTAGGGCCAGCACCAGGGATCACAGTACAAAGCAGAGGCCTGGGACCAGCTTGCACATGATCTCACCAGTGCCACTGGCATACCCCGGACTGGTGAGCAGGTACGTCATCACCATAATGACCCAAAGTGGAGGAGGGGTACACTCTTGGACCAGGGGATCTAAGAAGCCCAAGAGCAGGATGTCCCACCTGTCTGAGTATGGAAAAAGTTCAACTTGTGACTGTGCAGGTGTGATTAATGTGTGATGTCTCCCCATACAGCTGCTGCAGAGAGGTCCCAGAATATTGAGGCTCATGCCCAACAACTGGCCCAGTTGTGTCAGCAGTATGGTGAGTACAGAATACTCCCTAGTATTAGCAGTAAGAAATCAAAACTATAGTAATAGTAGTACTGTCTGTATATATAATTGTGCTGTAAAAGTCAGGAATAAATGCCTTTGTCAGGCTGCCAGTGTTACAATGGAGTATTCCCAGCTGCTGTGTAATACAGATATTAGTAGCAAACAAGGTGCAATATGCAGGAGAGGAATATTAGAATATGTATGAGTGTGTCTGAGTTAACCTGCCAAGAAAGTGCCATGTCAAGGCTACTGTAACAGAAATGAAAAACATTCCCCTGTGCAGATCATGCAGGAATAGTAATTGTGGATTTCTGAGTGGTACACAGATATTTATGTCAAAATTAATAAAGGTGATCCCAAACACATGTGTGTGTCATCTCACTTGTACCTGAAAAATAGAAATGTGTATGTCCTGCAGAATGCATTAACTGAGGTGAACTGGTTTAGCACTGCTTGTCTGCACACTTTAGAATGGGCATATCAAATAACTGAAAAAAGCAACAGTACATATTCCCATCAGACTGTGTTTTACTTGTTTGTCTGCCAGCATTGTCTTGTGTTAACCTTTCAATTTCAGCTGTATGTAGCTGTGAATGTACTGAAAAATGTATAAGGTTAACAGGAGCAGACTTAAGACCTACACTGTGTATTCAGGAATCTAAATTGCAGTATGTATAGTTGTAAAACAGTCAAATGTGCAATCCAGCTAATGTACACGTTTCATAAACTGTGACACCAATGTCTGTTGTGTATGCATAATTTGTACAGAAAATGGGAAACAAATAATGCAACATGTCATAATAAAAATACCATGAACAAAAATATGTACTAGATAGAAATGTCACAAGCAAGACACAACACCTCTGCAGTAGTTCAGTCTGATAAGGACTAAACCTGTAGTTCAATTTTGCACACACACCATGGTTTGAATCCAGGGACCACCACTAACATGTCAGTCTGGTTCCACCGTGGTAAACTGCAATCTGAATAGAAAAAATAATGTACTGCAACTCATACATCTTCCATACAGGGCACACAGGTAAAGAAATCTGAATAGAAATACTAGTATGATGTGTATAACTATGAAAGGTGTACAATTGCTGTGTTGATCAGCCCAAGCCCTACAAATAGATGCAAGCTAGACATCCACACTATGCAGTCTGACCCAGACAAGCCCCTCAAGTGTTACACTGTCAAGGATAGTTTCCCCAGTTGCCAAGAAACCCGCACACAGAGAATGTCTCAGTAGATGTATGGGAAAGGCACAACACACATTTCAGGGCCTGCAACTAATATGTGAATCTGAAATATGTATAAAAACAGTGATGTAATGTGCACACAGTTCAGCTGCACTGGGCCCACAGGTAAAGAAGTTGGTATAGAAACAGGTCTGATGTGTATAACTAAAATAAGGGTACAATTGCAATGTTGATATTTACAGCTGTTGGTGTGCTGTAGCAGCCCTATGGCCCAGGTAGACTGTAAGTGTGGTCAGAATATAGAGTAGTGAATAGTAGTGTACTGACAAATATACTTGATAGCAGTTGTCAGTCGAATCTGTTCCCTTCCCCCACCACTCAACTGATCCAACCATCACACTGAAACCAACATGGGTATGTTCCTAAACAAACTTCTACTGTTGGGACCATTGTTCCATTTGGTTTATCATTGTTTAAACTGTGTGCATACTAATATTCCCTGTTGAATAATCATTTTATTGCCTGCCTGACATACCGCTAACTAGCATGCTGTTGCAACCCTGAATGCCATTTCATATGAATGGGTTCTGTTTGCTATGGCACTATTATAATTGCATTGTTTTGGGTAAATGGGAATATCCATGCATGCTATTTTGACTAATGCTGTAATGTGTTGTGCATGACTAACCAATATTCATTGTTAATTTCCACACCATAGCACATATGGGAAGGGAGATCCCAGCAGATCTGCCTCTCCCACCCCACCTGGCCAAGGCACTGGGTCCCAGCACTTCTGGGACCCAACCCAGACCTCTCTCATCTTCTGGTCCTCTGCCACTCTCAGGTGGAACCGCTGCAGGGGATGGGGCTCACCTCCTCCTGCAAGTGGGCGAGGTGAGGATGTTGTCACCTGGGACGAGGTCTGTGGCATGGTGCGCAGTGTCCTCCAGATGGCGCTAGATGACCACCTGCACCAGGTGGAGGGCAGGCTGTTGCAGCTAGAGGGGCAAGTGGCCCCTCCAGCCAAGCCCCCAGCACAGCCACCTTCGGGGCTGTGAAGGAGTAGTGGTGACTGCCATCAGGTGGGGACATCAGTGCCACTACTACCATCTGGGGGGCTCATGTGCCTCAGATTTCCAACCACCCTCCCCATCAAGGTGATTACCTCCCCATGTGTCCTACACAGGCCCTGTCTGCTGCCTTGTCTGTCTTGTCTGTCTGCAAATGCAACCTCTCCTACCAAACCTCCCTCACCACACTTACCAATAATCCTTCCTTAACATCCCATTCTCACCTTAAAAAAAGGGCATCTGTCCCACAAAAAAATCACGTCCCATACCTAGCTCTGCATTTCGCCCAGAGACATGTACCCATCACACAATCTAAACTTACCTATCATCCATATTGTATGATGCCCACACATCTCCCTCTAGGGTGTGAGGCTCCAAATTCTAAATTTCCCACATTGAAAGCAGCTGTTGCTGCAAAAGAAATGCACAGCTATGGTCCTTTCCTACACCCGTCTTGCACATCCCTACTTGTTTCTCCTCTTATTTGTCCCCCTGCTTGCCCCAATTTCACTACTTTCCTATCTCCCTTTTTTTTCTTTTATTTATTTGAAATTAGTGCAGGTTTAAGCAGCTATAAGCAGCGGTAAGTGGGTGTAAGCTAAGCTAAGCTCACATAAGCATCGCATATCATGCAGAACAGTCTGTGTACCATAGAGAATGTACAATGTGGAAGCAGTAAACATTACAATGATACATCTACACACACACACACACACACACACACACACACACACACACACACACACACACACACATATACATTTCTCTCTCTCTCTCTCTCTCTCTATATATATATATATATATATATATATATATGCATATATCAATATATATGTATATACACATAGATACACATATACAAATATTACTACTTATAGATATGTATAAGACGATATATATTTAGAGGGTGCACAGCATATTGAACAGCCAGTATTGCTACAGTTGCCACCTTTTAAAATGGCCAGTGTTTGATTCTTTCATACAAAAGACAATTATTGCATGAAACATATACCCACAGACAAGTCAAAGGATATAACACCACACCCAAGTTTGAATACATAGACATGTTTATTTGTGTACTATTTCAGTTGTATATGCCATTTCATATAGCAGTTAGGTATTTCAAATACATAATAACGGAGTAATGCAACTCTCAAACAAAACATTTGATACAGTAATCTGAAAGCATAACATATGTTGCTGTCCAGGCCAAGGCCTTCATGTTGTACAGCAGTAACAAAAACACTCGCCTGGAAGATAAGAATCAATCAACACTAAATTACAGATGTAGTTCAGCAGCCTCCAATTACACTCTGTACTCAACCCCTAGGGGGGAAAGAATTAAGTTGTCACAATGAAAATGTATTTGTTACATAACAATGCTTAACTTAAAACATCACTATCACATTGACAAACAGAACTGTCTCTAAGACAATAAGCACTAGCCCACCACTGTTCCCATGGTAAAATGATGAAAATGTACAGCCGTATACCTTCATGTGTCTTACTACTGAAATCCCTCACATATTGTAAGAGCCTAGGTTAAAAACGGCACATACCCCTCCCTCATTGAATGACTTACAAGGTCATATAACAGTGTTACATACACTGACCTCTGGACTGTACAAGGTCACACATGTTTTGTCCAGCTGTAGCCCTCATATATATGGACCCTACCCCGCAATATGTGTGGGAGTCTAAAACATCACTGTAATGATAGCAGGAATGCCAGCACTAAATAATGATAGACCACTACTTAACATACTCTTACTGCATGACATATGGACAAAGCATGGTATATAGGTGGAGGACAGAGGCTGGAACACAGGGCCATATTTGCAATATTGCTGTTATACACTGTGAAAGTTGCTGGTGTTACAGGATTGGTTGCAGAAACACAAGTCAGAAACACAAATGGATGTAGCCATGTACTGATAGCACTCAACAGACAGAATGCCACTGATATATCAGAGACAAGACCTGTGTGGTGAACAGACAAAACATAACAGCCAATCCTCTGACCATCATGTGGATAGGCCCACAGTTGAGAGCTATGCAGACAGACTGCATTCCATGCAAAACTAGCATGTACACACAAACCCTGTACAACTGGCGGTATACAATGCATATAATAAAAATGCTCACACTCTACGTAGATCTGGAACCTTACACAAACATGTAGTTGTCCTGTGTCTGCAAGTCCTGTTGTAAGAGGAATTATATAAAACAAGGGACACATAAAAGTGTACCTAGAAGAGAGGACAATGCTACAACAGGTATGTGAAACATATATGCATGTAATTGAATGTAGTACTTGGTCTATAATAATGGGATAGATGATGTGGAAAGATTTGTATGTGCCATCATGACTTGTGATGATGTCCTGCTGAACAACTGCTATGGACATAGCATCTGGCCCTGTGGGCAGTGGACTGTACCTGTCATCTGTGCAGATCAGCTTTGAATGACAAGATATAAGGAATCATAGTGTGTGTTCTGTACCTCAAGACATGTATATTAGTGTGGCAAATAGCTGGTGGTGGAAGTAATGAAGTTATGATAGACACATGTGTTTCAGACCCCACCACCTACAGGACAGTCATGTTAACAGGAAATGTATCATGCACAAATGTCATAGGTTTGTAATAGGCTTACCAGCAATCTGTTCTGATATATATATATATATATATATATATATATATATATATATATATATATATATATATATATAGATAGATATATACCCCCCCAATGTTAGGCTGTGTCCACATGTGACACCCGTCTGTTTTGTAGCAAGTTAGAACAGTGCAGCTGTGGAAGAAGGAGAGTTAGAGAGTGTGGACCTAATGTTTGAATGCACTCCATATATATATATATATATATATATATATATATATATATATATATATATATATATATATATATATATATGTGTGTATGTCTACATATATGCAAACACACACACACAACATATATATATATATATATATATATATATATATATATATAAAAATACATTTCCCCTACTGCTGAATGACAGTGCTGCACGATATTTGTAAGAAAACATCACACATATGTATACACACACACATATATACAGTAGTAAGCAGGTGTGAAATGAACAGTTATGTCTAGTGTGAAATCCTTGTTGATAACACATTGCCCTTGTTTGTGAACGTGAAATTGGTATGTTGGGGAAGGATAGTAGGTATATTTGGGGAGGTAGGTTGGGTTGGAAGACAGACAAGGCAGCATACAGGGGTGGTATATGGCACATGTGGTGGGTGAACACCTTGGATGGGGAGTGGTGTTTGGAAAGTGGAAGCCCATGAGCCCCCAAATGGAAACAGTGGGGCCAAGGTCCCCACCCATGGGCAGTCACAACTGCACCTTCATGGCCCTGAAGGTGCCTGAGATGGAGGCTGAGCAGGAGGAGCATGTAGACCCTGTAATTGTGTACTGAGGGCCTCAAGGTGGTGTAGCATATCCCCCAAGTCTCTGTAGAGCTCCCTGTACACCAGACCCTGGACCTGACTTCAGGTGTGCTCCCGGGGAGGGTGGAGATGAAGACCATCCCCTAAGATGATTCCACCTGAAGGTAGTGCAGGACCAGCAGATGATGAGGTTCCAGGGTAGTTCCCAGATGTGCTGTGACCTTGTACATGGCCAGATGAGGTGGGACAGGTGTTTCTGCTGGGAACAGGCTTCCAAAACATGCTATTGTGTCACAGTTATAGAACATATGTGGGTAGTAATAGTCCACACAATCCAGGATTACGTCTAACAGCATTTATAGATATCCCCATTAACACAAAACACCAGATTTGGAGTAGTCACATAGCAAATTGAACGCATGCATATATGGAATCCTAGTGGCCCTTACAATGGAATGCAGGTGACATTGTTAGCAACAGGCCACCAATGATAGTGTTTCAACATGGAACATGACTAGAAACACATTGCACAATTTTTCGTACAATACGATGTATGCCCCAACAGTAGGTTTGCTATAAACATACCCGTTGAGTTGTGTGTTTAGATTATTGTTGCAGATATGGTGGAGGGGAGACAGAGATGTCAATTAACATCTATTATATCCTTGCAGTATGAAGTCCTCAGACCTTTTTCCTCTTTATATCTTTGAGGGATCATGTCTAGAGAGCTTTTGCCTGTTTACTCCCCTCAGGAAAATGAAGTCATAATAAACTACCTAGTGCAGCACTACCACACCCTGTTTGGCCGTACAGCCCATGATCTGCAGGAGAGGACCACCCTGTGGAACGAGCTCGTCCACAGGGTAAACGATGTTGGCCTGCATAACTGCAGTTATGAGCAGGTCCGTCATCATTGCACAGACCTCATCCGCCATGCCTGTCAGCATGCTGCTGCAGTTAGGATGGACCAGCTAGCCATGGGGGGGGTCATGCCATCCAGCTCCCCCGACACATGCTGAGGAGCTCCTCGCCACCCTCAGGGCACCTGCTAGCCAGCAAAGACAAGACCCGGCAGATAGCATTGTGGAGGTAGGTGCTACCCACACAATGGACAAGGAGCATGCAGGTAAGGCCCCAGGGCCCGTCAGCAGACCACTGTTACATATCCATCTCCATCTGCAGACTTTAATCATGCATATGTGAGATAAAATATATATAGTCTGTTGCTGCATTGTAGTAATGAACAGGTGTGCATAATCTGTAGTATTGTGGGTTTGTACTGTTGATGTACTGAAATGCTGCTCCCACCCTGTACCAATGCCACAGGTGTGTCTACTGACATCACATCTCTCACACAACTATGTAGGTCCCTCTGGTATACCTCTGGGGCAGCAGCCTGTAGCTGGTGAGTATGGTGTTGTTTGTTCAGGTTTGCTAATACACCAGCCATGTTATGGCCATGGTATTTGCCATGCACACATTTAACACACCTACCCATAATCCATGCTGTACATGTTCACTTATTGTTGGTGTTAACTGCACTGCATCACAGTGGTCACCATGGTGGCATATCTGAAGGGTATGTAAGAGTCCTGCAATATAACTAACAACCTGCCATTGCAAGATGTGTGCACACAGATGAACATAATGGTGCGACAAATGGCCTACAGTAGGAACATGTCTGAAACATCACCCTTATACAGTGCTACAACAATGTATATACCACTATTACAATGGCAACTGTTACAGATCTACACAATGACATATCACAATACCACATTCCACAACCCTTACAACCTGTAATGTGGTCCTAACATGAGCAATGAATGTGTAATATGGAATCCTATCTTAGGACAGCAAATATGGGGTATGTATACCTTACTAAACACTGGAAGCATATGCATGCACACACTCCAAATAACATATTTTGGAAGCAGCTTTTGAGGTACTGACAGCATTCACTCTTCATGAGTATGCAGCTTCGAGCAAATACAGGGCCTCAATGTCACACCAAGAAATGGTCTGCTGTCCAAGACGTATGTCCATCTCATTTGCCCACTCACCTGCAACAGAGGCAGCCATGGCTTACACACATCTTACAAGATATGGAAGGGATCCCATACCCAACAGGTAACATGCAGGAGTGAGACATGTAGCCTTACCTCACCATTGCATATACCATGGCAAACAGTGCAGTCATGTATGTGACAAGGATGTATGGAACAACATTAATGTAGAAAATAAACAGATGGCCATCAAAGACAGATGACGACATGTTGCAAACTGGTCATGGAGGCTGCCTAGTAACATGCTGCAACACAGAGGGAGTTGCAGGAATGTCTAGCAAGTACTGGTTGTGCAGTACCTGTTTCATCAATCGCCTGGACTCTGCATAAGTGTGGCCCATGGGTTTGGGTAATCAGATGGGGCAGTTGTTCCACAGGAAACATCAGCCAGGGCTCTCTACAGGTAGCATATGCATAATATCAAAGGTCCCCCAAAGGCATGTGTTGCAATGTGTAATGGCGTACCAAGACCAAGTTCGAAACCTATGGACAGTATCAATTAAGATACATGTGCTGCACAACCAACACCTCACTCCACCTCAGGCTCACCATCTCCATCTGTACCTTGCTGGTGCCAGGGTACACCTGCATGTTTGCCATTCATTAGCAGGGACTAGGCTGGTACACATGGTGTTCTGTATTTGGGACACTGCAAAATGACACTCATGTGTAGCCCATAGTTGTCAAGCATCTGCAAAAAGGCTGAGAATGTGGAGGGGTGTCATCCTGAAACACAACAGTGTACTGAAGCAGACATCCAAAGCTCACTAAGAATGGCTGTATATGCACACAGTCAGGGTCATGGATTAGGGTAGACATAACCCTGACTCCACAGCAATAGTGAAGGCACTGTGTGACCTCCAAGGGCTGTACACATGAGTTGACCTTGCAATCTTGCAGAGCTGGGGGACATTTGTAGGGCAGAGGGACCAAATACTGGCAAGTGCAGATGGGCCTTGCTAGTATACGCCTTCCAGGAATAGTGACTGCTGCAAAAAACCATCATGTTAAGGGTGTGCACTCTTATGCACCCACAGATTGTATGGATCTCAATCAGCATCTGCACAACTAACACATTTGTTTGATACTGCATTTAATTGCACAGGTCATATATCACATATCAGGTTCATGTAATGTTAACATATTCAGTATTGTGCCCCCATGGCATATCAGGGAAGAGGGTGCCATGTCAATAAGGGTGTGTACATGCCTCATAGTCACAGTAAGGTTTGAAGGTCATCAGTGTAATTGTATTTTATTGGTCATACATGCACCGCTGATGATGAGATCTGCAAATCAGACATCAGGCATTCACTATTGACATCTATCCACATATCATCCAAGGTATGTGTTGGGCAAACACATAGGTGCTGTGAGCAGCAGACCAAACATAACCGACACACATATACACATTCAGCAATGGCATGTACAAATGGTTGTCGATCATATGAGCTGTTGATCATATAAAGTAGACCCACATATATATATATATATATATATATATACATATATATATATATATATATATATATGTATATATATATATATATATATATATATATATATATATATATATATATATATGTATATATGTGTGTGTGTGTGTGTGTGTGTGTGTGTGTGTGTGTGTGTGTGTGTGTGTATATATATATATATATATATATATATATATATATATATATATATATATCTGTGTGTATATATATATATATATATATATATATATATATATATATATATATATATATATATATATATATATATATATATATATGTATATATATATATATATATATATATGAAAAAACAAGCAGGCAACGGATTCTTCAACACTTTATTCTTGTAAGCGCTTTCACTGACACCAGTGTATCAGCTTCTTCAGACTAAGTAAAACAACTTGCTCCTAGTCTCCCAATTTAAAACTTCTTCAAAAAGTTTAACGCCAATGAACTGATAGCCACAAAAATGATGTCATCATATACATTCAAAATTAAAGCAACATTGCCTATTTTTAAAGTTTAAAGTGTTATCTGCTATAAGAAACATTCCCATTATGGGAAGAAAAGAAAAAACTTTTACAGGCATTATTTAAAAGCAAAAATGACCATGTATGTCTAAGTCAACAAGTTCTATACCACCTAAAGAATATTAACACTCTCATTGTACAAAAGCCATACAAAAAGGCATACATATTAAACTCTAAACTCTAGTAAATTATGCACCACAATATTAAAATCTGATCATGCATTAAATTCACAAAAAGAACCAATCGAATACGCTAAATGTAAATGAACATAAATAAACACACAGGTTATGTGTCTTATTCGTAAAACTAAAACACATGTAAAATCTATTTTATCGCATGTAAATAGTATAAAATCATATACTCATCTCTATGTTATTTCTAAAGTCTACCACATGTTTATGCATTCTATTAAACAGCTAAAATCCTGAAAGAAGTTTGATTATTATTGTACCCAAAAACCACCAAAGTCCGAAAATCAAGCATGTTTTATGAATGTGGAATACAAACTCATCGAGACAGAAAATGTCATCAGGGGACCATAGTGTTTGTATGCATATTACAGAACATTACTACCTAGTGAGGGCCTTCAGTTTTAATAAACATTTAATAGATAGGGCCTCATTCAATCCAAGGAAAATGTGCGCTGCTGTTTTAACTTGCCATTCTAGTTCTGCTTCTTCCAATTTGAGTTCCCAAGGTCCACCTCTCTGTTTAAACTCCATTTGTTGTAATACCACAAATGTAAAACGGTGGTCAGGAAAAACTGAGCTGTGTCTAGCTAGAGCATTAGTGTTTATTTTATTAGTAATGCTATACTGATGTTCATAAATCCTTGGTTTTATCTTCCTCTCAGTCTTTCCTATGTAAAATGCCTCACATTGGTCGCAGGCAGCTACATAGACTACCCCCAGAGAATCACAGCTATATCTACCATAAATGTGGTATTCTCTGTCTCTGATTTTTACTTTATTTGTTATTTTTATGTGCCTACATTGATGGCATCTGCCACAATTATTCATGCCCAACTTCCTTCTAGAAGTTCTGGAGGACCTTTCAACTAAACATTTCAGGTTTGAACCCTTTCTAAAAGTCAATTGTGGAGTTGAACTTAAGGAATTTCTAAGTTGGGTGTCATCTGAAATGAAAATCCAATTTTTGTTAATAATCTCCCTAATGACACAAGCATCTATTGAGAAGGAGGCTAAAAATCTAATGGGTTGGCTAGGAGCCTGAATGCTTCTAGTACTAAGGGGCAATTCACTCTGTTCGTCTATGGAACTCATGTCATAGCCTTTACATAACAAGGGTCTAAAATGGCCCGAGACTCTTTTCCCAATAACTTCCTCAAAAATTAATTCAATAAAGGCACTTGGATAGCTTCTCTTACAGAACATAGTTTTTAATAGTTCGCATTTTAAAATAAAATCACCATAGTCTGAAACCATTCTAGCTGCCCTTACTGCTTGTTCTTTTACTACTGCTTTTTTTGGTGCAGTGGGTGGCAGCTAGTAAAATGTAGGAATGAATTAGAGTATTTGGGCTTGCGGTAAATGATGGTTCTAAACCGTGATTGGAATGATCCTTCCTGAGGTGTATATCCAAAAAATCAATTTGCTCGGTCCCCACTTGAAAAGTAAAATCCAACAAATGTGTAAAGGATTTAATTTCCATAATAAAAGACTGGATCAGAGCAATCTCCCATTTCCACAAAAAGAACATGTAAATCTCCTGGTTATCTAAACCTTTAAGATGAAGGAACTCCCTAACCCATTCAATGCCAAGTTGTTGGGGTATTACAGTATATAAATCCTTGACATCTACCATAAGAAAAACTAAATTCTCATTAAATTCTAAATTGTTGATAGACTCAAGGAAATGTCAAAAATCATGGCATGTTTGATCTTCTAATTTCAACACTGGTTTCAATTTAGAGTCGATGTATTTGGCACATGCATAAGAAATGGTGCCCCTACCATCAACAATAGGTCCAAAAGGTGGATTAACCAAATTTGTGTGTATTTTAGGGGCCCCAAAAAGCACTGAGATCATAGGTGCAGGCATGGTTAGGTAATAGAACGTATCTACATCATTGCTCCTTGCCAGAAACAAATCTGAAAGGGTAGCATTTATTTTCCTGTAAGCTCCATGAACCTGATTAAGGCTAATCTTTTCATATACTGCACCATCTAACACCAAATACATCCTTCTAACATAATCATGTGGTCCACAAACAATAGTCCTCCATCCTTATCGGGTTTCATGACTCAAACTTGGCAAATATTCAATAAGTCAATAAAATCCTTCTCTTCAGCCGATATGTTCTTGTAATTGTTTAGATGACAACTATTATGAAAAAACATTCTTCTGAAGTCAGTTTCACATGCTTTTTCAAACTGACACAAGATATCATTTAGGGGAGGGTTAAACAAACTTGAGACCCTCAGACTGTCTGTAAGTGTTGAGCAGGCTCCCATCAACAACTGTAAATTCAATTTACGGACAAACAATTTCAAGTCAGTGATAAGCTTGACCAGATTAATTGATACATGATTATGTTAGGAGAATGTATTTGGTGTTAGATGGTGCAGTATATGAAAATGTTTCTGGAAGGGAGCATTGATGTAGATACATTCCATTACCTAACCATGCATGCACCTATGATCCCAGTGCTTTTTGGGGCCCCTAAAATACACAAAAGTTTGGTTAATCCACCTTTTAGACCTATTGTTGATGGTAGGGGCTCCTTTTCTTATGCATGTGCCAAATACATTGACTCTAAATTGAAACCAGTATTGAAATTAGAAGATCAAATATGCCATGATTCTTGGCATTTCCTTGAGTCTATCAACAATTTAGAATTTAATGAGAATTTAGTTTTTCTTATGGTAGATGTCAAGGATTTATACACTATAATACCCCAACAACTTGGCATTGAGTGGGTTAGGGAATTCCTTCACCTTAAAGGTTTAGATAACCAGGAGATTTACATCATAGAAACACTTTTAGAAATAGTATTATCCAATAACTTCCTTTATTTTAATAATGAACTTTTTCTACAGAAAAGTGGGGTGGCAATGGGAGCTTCATGTGGTAGTAGTTTTGCAAACTGTGTGATCGCGTACTGGGAAAGATCCTTTCTATTTAACCACCAGCCATTCAAGGAACATGTTGTCTGGTTCACTAGGTACCAGGATGACATGTTCTTTTTGTGGAATGGGGAGGCTGCTCTGATCCAGTCTTTTATTATGGAAATTAAATCCTTTACACATTTTTTGGATTTTCATTTTCAAGTGGGGATCGAGAAAATAGATTTTTTTGATATACACCTCAGGAAGGATCATTCCAATCACCGGTTTAGAACCACCATTTACCGCAAGCCCACATATTCTAATTCATTCCTACATTTTACTAGCTGCCACCCACTGCACCAAAAAAAGCAGTAGTAAAAGAACAAGCAGTAAGGGCAGCTAGAATGGTTTCAGACTATGGTGATTTTATTTTAGAATGCGAACTACTAAAAACTATGTTCTGTAAGAGAAGCTATCCAAGTGCCTTTATTGAATTAATTTTTAAGGAAGTTATTGAGAAAAGAGTCTCAGGCCATTTTAGACCCTTGTTATGTAAAGGCTATGACATGTGTTCCATAGTAGAACAGAGTGAATTGCCCCTTAGTACTAGAAGCATTCAGGCTCCTAGCCAAATCATTAGATTTTAACCACCTTCTCAATAGATGCTTGTGTCATTAGGGAGATTATTAACAAAAACTGGATTTTCATTTTGGATGATACCCAACTTAGAAATTCCTTAAGTTCAGCTCCACAATTGACTTTTAGAAAGGGTTTGAACCTGAAATGTTTAGTTGAAAGGTCCTCCAGAACTTCTAGAAGGAAGTTGGGCATGAATAATTGTGGCAGATGCCATCAATGTAGGCACATAAAAATAACAAATAAAGTAAAAATCAGAGACAGAGAATACCACATTTATGGTAGATTTAACTGTGATTCTCAGTGGGGGTAGTCTATGTAGCTACCTGCGACCAATGTGAGGCATTTTACATAGGAAAGACTGAGAGGAAGATAAAATGAAGGATTTATGAACATCAGTATAGCATTACTAATAAAATAAACACTAATGCTCTAGCTAGACACAGCTCAGTTTTTCCTGACCACTGTTTTACATTTGTGGTATTACAACAAATGGAGTTTAAACAGAGAGGTGGACCTTATGAATCAAATTGGAAGAAGCAGAACTAGAATGGCAAGTTAGAACAGCAGCGCACATTTTCCTTGGATTGAATGAGGCCTTATATATTAAATGTTTATTAAAACTGAAGGCCATCACTAGGTAGTAATGTTCTGTAATATGCATACAAATACTATGGTCCCCTGATAACATTTTCTGTCTCGACGAGTTTGTATTGTGCATTCATAAAACATACTTGATTTTCGGACTTTGGTGGTTTTTGGGTACAATAATAATCAAACTTCTTTCAGGATTTTAGCTGTTTAATAGAATGCATAAACATGTGGTAGACTTTAGAAATAACATAGAGATGAGTATATGATTTTATACTATTTCCATGAGATAAAATAGATTTTACATGTGTTTTAACTTTACGAATAAGACACATAACCTGTGTGTTTATTTATGTTCATTTACATTTAGCGTATTCGATTGGTTCTTTTTGTGAATTTAATGCATGATCAGATTTTAATATTGTGGTGCATAATTTACTAGAGTTTAGAGTTTAATATGTATGCACTTTTGTATGGCTTTTGTACAATAAGAGTGTTAATATTCTTTAGGTGATATAGAACTTGTTGATTTAGACATACATGGTCATTTTTGCTTTTAAATAACGTCTGCAAAAGTTTTTTCTTTCCTTCCCATAATGGGAATGTTTTTTATAGCAGATAACACTTTAAACTTTAAAAATAGGTAATGTTGCTTTAATTTTGAATGTATATGATGACATCATTTCTGTGGCTATCAGTTCATAGGCTTTGAACTTATTGAAGAAGTTTTAAATTGGGAGACTGGGAGCAAGTTGTTTTACTTAGTCTGAAGAAGCTGATACACTGGTGTCAGTGAAAGCGCTTACAACAATAAAGTGTCGA
The DNA here is from genome assembly GCF_019279795.1 of Protopterus annectens. Taxonomy (NCBI): domain Eukaryota; kingdom Metazoa; phylum Chordata; order Ceratodontiformes; family Protopteridae; genus Protopterus; species Protopterus annectens. The sequence goes on from NC_056736.1 coordinate 535,865,008, forward strand.
AGAATCCGTTGCCTACTCATTTTTTCATTTACTTTGTTTGGCATTTAAAGGTTTGTTCTAGATATATATATATATATATACATATATATATATATATATATATATATATATATACACATATATACATATGTATCTGTATATATGTGTATATGGGGTCTATAGTAGAACACCGAACATTCAAAATGTCGAGTGCTCAAATATCGACGCATTTTCACGGAACGCTAAAAATATCGAAGAAACAGAAAACCAAATGTTTTCCTAGGGAAAGAATCCGGTTGTCTTTTTCTGTTGCTTCAGTATTTTCAGCGCTCTGGTGGAAAGTTATGGTTCATGTTCAGGTAAGTGTGCGATTGTGTGGACGTGAGGATTAGGGCGGGTTTGGTAAGTTAGGGTTAGGGCGCGGGTCAGGTAAGTGTGTGATTGTGTGGACGTGAGGGTTAGGGCGGGGTAGGTGAGTTAGGGTTATAGTGCATGTGAGGTGACTGTACGATAGTGACGGACCTTAGGGTTAGGGTTTGGGTTAAGGTAAGTGGATAGTTAGTGGTGTATGTATAGTTTAATGTAGGGTTAGATGTAAGAGTTTAGGTGTATGTGTGTGGATTGCTGTTTGTTTGGTTTGCTTGTGTTGTGTGTATGTGTTTTGGAGCATCAAATTTTTTCCCTAGGAAAAAATTTGCTGTTCTGAATGCTCGATGTTTTGAATTTTCGATTGATAGGGTTCGATATTAGAACACTCAACATTTTGAATGTTTGGTGTTCTAATATAGACCCTGTACACACATATATATATATATATATATATATATATATATATATATATATATATATGTGTGTGTGTGTGTGTGTGTGTGTGTGTGTGTGTGTGTGTGTGTGTGTGTGTATGTATATATATATATATGTATATATGTATATATATATATATATATATATATATATATATATATTTATATATATATATATATATATATATATATATATATATATATATATATATATATGTATATGTGTATATATACACATACATATACGTATAACATATGTCCATAACATGTAGTGGAGTCATACCTCAGCAACAATAGTCACAACCTCTTAGTGCAAGGGGATGTCATGTAAGTATTGCAGGTATAAATATAGACTTTTGCTGCTGTAAGAGGGGTTGTCTTAACAACACATGTAAGACTCCAAACACTGGCCAGTCTGCAGATAGCCCTACAGGTGAGAGTTTCCTCAACCACATAACACTGTCATGACAGATATTAAATCATGTAGAACAGCCATATCCACACAAACCCTGTTAAACCAACATTACTTCAAATGTAGAAGAGCAATACTTACATTCTGTCCTCATGTCTGGAACATCCCCCTCCTGTTTGTTGGCCTGTCTCCACAGTGTATGTTGGAAAAGGTATATCCATCTACCCTCTATGATGCTGTTTGTCAAACACCCACATGAAGTCCTGCTCACAGTGAAGGAAAAGGGCCAACACCCACATGAAGTGCTTAGTTATAGGAGTGTGTTTCCATGTAATTGGCTATAGGAATGATATCACAGCTGTTCCACATGCAATCAGCTAGTGGGGGACTGCAATTCATGCACAGGCCATCAGCTGATCATGAGCATCAGTTACAAAACTCAAGCTGCTGCCTAAGCAAAGCAGGTATACCTTTCAACATCCACCAGACAGGTTGTACCTTTCCACATCCACCAGAGAGGGAGTGAGAGAGACAAAGACAAAGTAAGAAAGGAAGGGAGTAGGAGAGCAAGATCCAAGCATGTTTGTGTGTGATCCATGGGTGGAGAGTGGTATCTGGGCATTATGACGGTGGCCTATATTGTTTACTAATCCATACTGTCACATGGGAATTGCATATGGCTGTACACATTTATGGTTCAGGATTGTTGACCAGAATCTATACAATGTTTGGAAAATGATGGCCTTGTAATGTTGAGAATGGGACATGTAGCTCTTCAATATAATGATGTGGCAAAACCCACACTGCAGTGGACCCTGTCATTGCACAATCACCCCAACACCCATACGGGACACTGACAGCACAAACTTACCAGTACTGAGTTTCAAACCCCTACCTGACTGTGTATTGCTATTACATTGATATGCAGTTATTGCATGTGCCATGGAGCTTACATGTTGGAGAGCTGCCCAAAGGTATCTTTGAAGGTGAGTGACATCAGCAACAATGATAAAGGAGGTATAAGGGAAGTGCAGTACATGTGACTGTCCACAAAAGCAGGTGTCAAGGAAGACACACCTACACTCTCTCAGGGGCTCACACACATTATCACAGTTGGCAGGGTCAGGATTAAAGCTCCAACCTAACTAGTTTGCCATACTACAGTAGTACACAGTTATCACATGCGCCACAGAGCTTATCAGGCTAATATATGGCCAGAGGGTTATTTCAAGGTGACTGACATCAGAAGGCATGCTACAGTAGGGCAATGGGAGGTGTAGTGAGTGTAAATGGCTTCAACAATCATTAATCTCCACACACACACACACACACACACACACACACACACACACACACACACACACACACACACACACACACACATATATTTGCCAGTACTGACATGCATGGGTTCATTGCTTCACAGGTGTGTATTAGCTGACTGTGCCAGAAGGCTGTAAAAGGCTAGGCAAAGGGAATACCTTGGCATCAGGCCACATGACAATGGTTTCCAGTGTGGCTCAGGGGTGTAGTTCCTGGATTGGCCCACACATGTGGGTATTGTATTCACCATCCACTCATCTGGGTTACTATTGTGGGTGGACAGTGCTGTGCAATGCTTGCCATGTATGTGATCTATATTCCATGACATGGACATTGTCTGGGTTGTGCACATGTCCTGCATGCATGTTCTGTGACATGTGGAAGTGTACTTGGAGTCTTTAGGGCATGTTGTGTGGACCGACTGTATAATCTGATGTGGCATTCCTCACCTCATGTAGTGAGAACTGGCTATGGAACCAAGGTTGTGCCTGCACCTACATTGATTGCATGATACAGGTATTCAGTGGAGTTAGTGGCATCTGTCCATACAGAGCATGTATATAAGGCATGGTATTCTCTTTGTGGGTTACATTTGCAGACTCTACAGTTGTTGTAGGCGTACAGTGGGGAACATAGCAAAGGACCACTGTAAGCAATTATTTGCCTATTGTAGGGATGGAACAGTACTTGCTGGATAACACACACTCAGGAGATGTTACACATCACAGTACATTCTGATGTCAGTGGCAGTGTTGTGGTCAACAAGCACATAGTCCAATGAAATCACACCATGGTTACTATCTGTGGGTAATATGCAGGGAACTACCAATATAGTGGTTGTTGCCTAGCCAAGTGTGTTTGTGTATGAGACATGGGTGAAGAGTGTTCTCTGAGTAATACAAGGGTTGCCTATTTTGTTCACCGATCCATTATGTCACATGTAGGGCTATGGATTGTGTACACTAGCCTCTCTGTTGTTTGAAATCTGTTGTCCATGTAAGGTGGATATTGTGACATATAGCAGGTCCTCAGTATAATAATTTAGCAAAACCCACCCCACAATGCATCCTGTCATCACACAATCACAGCAGCCTCTACACAGGATACTGATGACAAACACACACTTGCCAGTGCTGTGATTCAAACCCCTTCATATCTATGTATTGCTACTACAGTGTACCGCATTTATTGCATGTGCCACAGAGCTTATTGGACGGATGCTGTCTCAAAGTACTTCTAAGATGAGGAATATCACCAGCCCTTGTAAATACTGGCATTGGACGATATAGTGGGTGAGAGATCCCAAAAACAATTTTACCCTAATCACACATTTACATTTGTCAGGGGTGAGGTTCAAACCTCTATCTAACAACCTTTGTGGACCATTATGGTTGCACATTCACCACATGCACCACTCACCTGACTTGGTGTAGGCTTCACAACAGATACTTGTAAGGTGAATGATATCTGCAGGACTGCTAAAGTCAAGCTCTGTGATGTATATTGGCACCACGGAGCTTATAGTGCGAGCCATTCTCCAAAGGTATATGTCACGGTAGATGACATCAGCAGGCTTGCTAAAGTAGGGCAATGGAAGGTGTAGTGACTGTGAATGTCCTCAAAGCATTACTCTCTACACACGCACAGAGGTCAACAGTTGCCATGTCTGAGATTAGAACTACTACCTAACTAGTACATCACACTATAGCATAATGCAGTTATTGCATGCACAGCAGAGCTTACATGGCTGAATCTTGGCCAAGGAGGTATTTCAAGGTGGCTGACATCAGCAGGCTTGCTAAAGTAGGGCAATGGGAGGTGTAGTGACTGTGAATGGCCTCAAAAGCATTACTCTCTACCCATCAGTGCTGGCTGGTGACTTCAAATTAAAGGAGGGCTGCAGGAGACAGCTGAATGGGTGTGGCCAATGAGAAGGGGTGTGGCCAACTAGAAAGGGATGGGGCTATGCTCAAAACCACAACAACTGGGACTTTAATTAAATATGCTGCCCTGGGTGCCAAACAGTCATTACGAAAGTCCAATCAAGACAAAATGAAGTGCAGAAGAAAAAAATATCTCAATGCATTGGCTACATGATAACTTACTTAATATCCAGATGGAAACAGGTTGTGAGGCATGAAAAAATAAATTACTTTTTAAATACATTATTGGAATGCCAGTCAAAATCAAGTATAAAAAAACAAGCTGCACTCAACTCAAACCACTACTCCTTGCACTGCAGTTCTAATTATAATTTATATTCAGCTTTATAAAATTACCAAGTAACATGTTGAAAGTAGCAATCTCTGTGATACCCCCACTTGTAAAAATGTTTCTTATCCAAAAAAACCTGCTGCCTGACACAACTATCTACTTTTTTCATGAGGAAGACATGATCAAAGTAAAAAATAAAATATGAACAGTAAACAAGAAAGAAGCTCAAGATAAATTGCTTAAAGGATTCCTGCACAAGTTATGGACCACACATGATAGATTGGCATTCTGTTTAGTTTACGGGTAAAGCCTGCAAAGATCACTGCAAGTCTCCAACAAAAGATGACTGCAAGTCTCCAACAAATGTAATGAGCTTCTGAAAATACTGTAATCCTGTCCTTTTATTACAAATACTGTCATATGCATTTCAATACCCAAGGCTTATACATTATCTAGTTATGTAAATATTCTCTGCATGGCAACAACGAAAAGGCTTTCAATGCTGGTAATTCTTTAACAGTATGCTTATTAAATCTTACTTGCATCTTACAATCTCTGCCAAGCTTACCTGATGGTCATTAAATCATTGCTACTTAAACAGAGCAACAGGGCACTGTGACAGCATGCATTTCCTGAATAATAAGAAGCATAAATCAACAGTATAAAAATATGACAGAAAACGAGAACACTCTGCAAAATCAAGGACAGATGAAAAGCCACGGTCGTACTTGTGGTCTCCCTTGGATGGGGGAATACTCTGCACACTTACACTGCATAACTGCTCCTTGCCTTCCTTGGACACATCCAGAGTCACTACAATGGGGAATGGGGTGCAACAAGTATGTCACAATTTGAAATGTCTCTGGCTGACGGTGATGTCTCTGACACTCATACCTCTCAACTTCAGAGCAAGAAATCTGGACAAAGCCATACATAGATCTAGAAGTGAGACACAGGCCCACAAATAAGGACAGTTTTTAAATATTGCTCTTATTAACGTAGATAGTAGAACAGTAGTAGATCTTGCATTAGTATGAATTTTCTGAAGGGTATGAAATCTGAAACTCAAATGTCTGCCATTATTTTCTAACTTCAATCTTTAATGACTTGCCACTAATTTGCCAGAAAACCACAATTTTATGAAAAACAGACCACAGATGTGATGCAAAAATATAAAGTTGCCACACAATACAGCTGGGAACCTGTCAAAAAAGGGACACCTTTTTAATATTAACATTGTTAACTTGAGCAGCTAACAAAATAAGAGCATCTACATGCATTTCTGAAATAAAAGTAATCTATAACTCTGATCATTACAGTTATATATAATTGTAAACCCTCCACGTTTTCTTCCAAAATTGCCATTTTGAGGAGGGATTATTAAGGGAGAGCAACGTTTAGATATTCCTAGTTCTACAAAGCGATTTGCACGTACCTCTCAACCTCTTAATGCAGGAAATCTGGACAAGGCCAAATATATTGGGGGAACATACAAACACTACTAAAAATTGCTCTTGTATAAACTTAAGACAGTTGATAGAATAACAGGTCTTGCATTAGCATGCATTTTTCTGAAGGTTATGATGTCTGAAATGCAATATCTGTCATTTAGTGACTTCATTCCTAAATGATTTGCTAGAAAACCACAAATTGTATGAGGAACAAACCAAAAATAAGAAGCAAATATCTATTCATTCTGCAAAAATATGGACAACTGAGAGGTATAGTTCAACTGGGGCTGTCTGAGTTTGCTACCCCCCCCTCACAAAATCATGGTTGAATGGAGCCTCCCCCTGCAGCCATTCCAATGTCCCATTCCTTGGTTATTTTGCCCCATTTACCATAAACACTGTAATGTGCATACTGCTTTACTTCTGCGATGATTTAGATTGTATTTGAAAGTTTTATTTTGCATTTTACAGCACAAACCCTAATATATATCTGTTAAACAAAGCAATGCAGTCTCACAATGAAAATAGACTTAGCATTAAAACTTCTCTGCCCGTGAAACGCACATGCATTGAAACAGCATTGAAACCCACATTCAAAGAAAATACATTTTGCCAGTGGCAGATAAAGATTAACTTTGGGCTGTTTTCAAAATCATAGGCCCCTTGCACATGAAACATACACATGCTCTTTGATACACCTTCCTGACTGTATTACATTATATTCCTTGTACAATACAGTACAGTTGTTAGAGGGCATTTTAAATTTATTGTTTTGAACATTTTTCCAGTAAACAATGAAACAAAATGCATGCACCAATGACAAAACTGCCCAATTCAGAGCATTTCCATCATAAAAAGTCTACTCACCCTTCTATAGTCCACCAGTATCAGTAAATATGCACAATCTCTGAAGTAGTAAAATCCACATTAAAGAAATCTGTAACTAATAAAGAGGTTGCTGCTAGCAAACAACTTTATATGTCATTGTTTCATCTACAAATAAAGTGCCTGTTGCCCTTGAAGAATAAATTGCCTATGTTGCATGCATTAAAAAAATGATAAGCTAGTAATACCGCAATAGGGAATGGATGGCAAACTGATAACAGGTTCATAGTTACTAGGTATCTTTGCCAAAAAGGACTGCAGCATCCACCCCCTTTACAACACAGTACAGTATCATCAATTCATCTACCTACTGTGGGAGTATAACCCACAGCCTTCTGCATCAAAAGCAAGTCCACTACCAGTTGTGCTATTAACAATGCAAGCAGACTTAGCATAAGCAGTACTAAACTTTTGTTCCCCTGCAGCTCTCAGCTCCTTGTAAAATCTACTCGACACTCAGCTGTATCTCTGAACTTTGCAGCACAAGAAATCTGGAGAAAGCCAAAAATTATTGGGGGGGGGCAAAAGGCCAAAAACCAGGGACACATTTTAAACATTGCTTGTATAATGTTGGAAAGTTGCTAGAATAAAATGCTGTGTTAACACCATACATTTCACTGCCAAGTCTTGAACCCAGGGGACCCTGTGGAAAACAGTCAGAGAAACATACCACTATGCCAAATCAGCTGAAACAGAGGAAGACAAACTTAAATGGCTACTATTTAGTGAATTCAGTTCTCACCATAGCTGTCAACCTCTTAGCAAAAAACATGTGGACAAAGCCAGTAATAGGGGTAATACAGCCCCCAAACATTCAGTGAATTCAGTTCTCACCATAGCTCTCAACCTCTTAGCAAAAAACATGTGGACAAAGCCAGTAATGGGGGAAATACAGCCCCCAAACATTCAGTGAATTCAGTTCTCACCATAGCTCTCAACCTTAGCACACGAGGCCAATAATGGGGGAATACAGCCACAAAAATATGGGCAAATTTCAAATATCCATGTTATAAACTTAGACAATTGCTAGAATAAAAGGTTTTGTTTTACCATGTACTTTCTGAAGAATATGAAGTCTGAAATTCCAATGCCTGTTATTTTTAAACATTTGTTAACCAAGAAGCTAGTCTGTCTCGGAACAAAACAAAGCCAATTTTCAGCAGAGCAGGGAGAAACACTCCAGATGCATCTTTGTAAGGGATGGGAGGACATGCAGACTCCACAAAGAAGGCACCCCAGCCAAGAATCAAACCAGAGAACCTGTAGCTGTCAGGCAACAATGCTACCAGTGCACCACTGCACTACAAACCTTTGCAAGGAAAAATGAAGTTACAGAAACCACAGATTTTATGAGGAACAGAACAAATATGAGGCAAAAATCTGCAATGTTTTACAAATAGTGGTGGGTAGGGAATTTAAGTCCTTGCCACCTGCATCCAAGGTACAGGGTTCAAACCTAAGTATCTCTACCCACCACTATGTGTTAACAGGGTCATTTCACACACACACACACACACACACACACACACACACACACACACACACACACACACACACACACACACACACACACACACACACACACACACTGTAAATGGGTCTGGAATTACTCAAAGCAGCAAACCTTCCCTGCAAGAGCTTAAAACTCAATTTACCTCTCTCCTGATTGGTCCTGCGCTCAAATCCTGCGAGAGCTTCAGCTCACCTCTCTCCTGCTTGGTCCTGTCTGTGGATCAAGCAGTCCAGAGCTCCTCTGTTCTGTGCGGTCATCTACCGCACAGATTCCTGGGCATCTGCGGGGCAGTCTGAGTGTGTCTGCACATGCACGGAAGTTCTGGTACTCATAAAAAATATATATTTTTTTAATTTTATGTTTCACATTTTTTATTTCTTTTGCTTCTAGGTGGGAGGGCTGCAGTCCTGCAATCCGATAGCATGAGCCACACCTGCTACCCTCACACAGAGTTCCACAGTTGCCATGTCTGAGATTAGAACTCTGACCTAACTAGTACAATGCACCATAACATTACACAGTTATTGCATGTACCACGGAGCTTACAGGGCTGGATCTTGTACAAGGAGGTATTTCAAGGTGACTGACATCAGCAGGCTTGATAAAGTAGGGCAATGGGCGGTGTAGTGACTATGAATGGCCTCAAATGTATTACTCTCTACACAAACAGGAACACACACACAGAGTTTCACAACTGCCATGTTGGGGATTAGAACTCCTACCTAATTAGTACATCACACTATAGCATTATGCAGTTATTGCATGGGACACAGACCTTACAGCGCTAGCTTTTATCCAAAGGTGTATTTCAAGGTGAATGACATCAGCAGCCTTGCCAAAGTAGGGCAATGGGAGTTGTAGTGTCTATGAATGGCCTCAAAATAATTGATCCCAATGCACACCAATGCACACACACACAGAGTTTCACAGTTGCCTTTTGTGGCATTAGAATTCCTGTCTAACTAGTACATTACACTATAGCATTACAAAGCTATTGCATGTGCCACAGAGCTTACAGGGCTAGCCTTTATCCAAAGGTGTATTTCAAGGTGAATGACATCAGCAGCCTTACTAAAGTAGGGCAATGGGAGGTGTAGTGTCTATGAATGGCCTCAAAAGCATTGATCCCCACACACACAAAGTTTCATAGTTGTCATGTCTGGCATTAGAACTCTTACCTAACTAGTATATAGCACTACACCATTACGCAGTTGTTGCACATGTCATAGAGCTTATAAAGCTGAATCTTGGCCAAGGAGGTATTTCAAGGTGACTGACATCAGCAGGCTTGCTAAAGTAGGGCAATGGGAGGTGTAGTGACTGTGAATGACCTCAAAAGCATCGATCCCCTTACACACACACACACACACACACACACACACACACACACACACACACACACACACACACACACACACACACACAGGGTTTCACAGCTGCCATGTGTGAGATTAGAACTCCTACCTAACTAACACATCACACTATAGCTTTAAGCAGTTATTGCACATGCCACAGAGCTTACAGGGCTGAGTGTTGTCCAAGGAAGTATTTCAAAGTGGCTGACATCAGCAGGCTTGCTAAAGTAGTGCAATGGAAGGTCTAGTGACTGTGAATGGCCTCAAAAGCATTGATCCCTACACATACAAACACACACAGAGTTTCACAGTTGCCATGTTTGGGATTAGAACTCCTCCCTAAGTAGTATATCACACTATAGCATTACACAGTTATTGCACACACCATGGAGCTTATAGGGATGATCTTTGTCTAAAGGGGTATTTCAAGGTGACTGACATCAGCAGGCTAGCTAAACTAGGGCAATGGGTAGTGCAGTGTGAGTGAATGGGTCATAAAGCATTCCTCTAAAAACACACACACACAACACTCAGTCACACATAACTTTACATTTGACAGTACTGTATATATGACTTCTGGATGAATAATGACTTGTACTGTCATGTTACACAGTTATCACAAGCACCACAGACACAATAGTGCTGAGAGCTACCAGAAGCAAATGTCTACAGTGATAGACATTGGCACATCATGTGATATTGGCCATTTGGATGTGTGGTGGGTGGGACAGGCCTCATGATGGGAAGCTCTTTCTCACTGTCTTTTTCTTTCTTCCCCACATCTCTGTGTATGTTTGACCTATTATAGTGTGTTGTCCTTGGATATATGTGTGCATTCCTATCTGATGTGTATGCAAAGCATGACTGGTGTGCAATGTGGTGTGTGTGCACAGACATCTGCGACTGAGAGATATGTATAGTCCATTATTGTTGCCAGACATGGGCTTCATTTCTGTAAGTGTGGGAGCATGCCCAGTATGACCCTTCTGTATTTTGTTGTCAGACATGGGCTTCATTTGTCTAAATGTGGGAGCATGTCCAGTATGACCTTCTGCATTGAATGTGTAAATCCATTCCAGGTAGGTTGTACTCCAGTGCAGGCATTTGTGTTCTACACCTACAGCTAGCAACCTGTTTCTGATGGATATCTGTAGATAGGTTCATAGGTTCATAGGTTGGTACTAGGCTATCAGCCCTAGGGCCTATATACACCTATCCATAATAATTCCCTGATTATTTCTTCCCACACTATTTACTTTCCGAGACCCCTGTCTAGCATGGCAACTGATGTGATCCCCGGGGTGAATTTCCTTTCTCCCATCCAATTGTTAAGGTTCCTTTTGAAGAGGGTCAAAGAGGCGCTCTGCTTGACATGTATGGGAAGTCTCTTCCAGAGTCAGGGGAGTCTTTGGGTCAGGAACCTATCCCTCCAACATGTTTTGTTTATTGTGATGACAAGGTTTAGATCCCTGGAGCATGTGGCTCTGAGGGATAGGGATTTATTTAAGTGTAGAATAACCAACAGCTCTGGGTTTGACATGGCCTTGTATGTTAAGCAGAGATTGCCTCTGAGTAGATGATATGCAACAGAGTATAGCTGGAGTTTTTAAGGCAGTCAGTGTAGGGCATCTGCTTTAGGCCTGTGGTTCTTTTAGTGAGGTATTTCTGCGGCCTTTCCAGTTGTTGAGATGTCTTGAGAGGTACATACCAAACAGGGCATTGTATTCTATAATGGGTCTAATGAGGGATGAGTACAGTGGGACAATGACCTACTTTTTTCTGGTGAAAAGCCCTGAGTGATGAGGTGTGCCACATAGAAGGATTTCCTGACTGTTGTAGCGATGTGGTTATCGAAGGTGAGACCACTGTCCACCTGTGTCCCTAAGTCTCTTATCACACTTTTGGTGTTTAGCGTACTGCCACCTATGTGGTAATTCATGGGTACATGTTTTTTCCCAAAGGGGATAACTATACATTTCTTGGCATTGAGCTTGAGCCCATGGCTCTGGCACCAAGCATCTGTTTCTGTAAGGCCCTTTTGTAGAGTATACACATCATTTGGGGATTCAATAATGGCTCCAAGTTTGCAGTCATCTGTGAACTTTGTTAGCCAGAATCCCTTAGTGTTGGCCTGTACTTCAGAGAAGCAGATGCCAAACAAGAGCGGTCCCAGGACTGAACCCTGAGGTACTCCACTTGTCACTTGTCTGGAGCTGGATTTGGAGTCGGCTGCTTTTATAATGTGGGTACTGTCAGTAAGCCAGTTGGTAACCCATTGAGTGACGTAGGGATTAATGCCCAGCTTAGTAAGTCTATCTATGATTTCAGAGTAGGGGATGCTGCAAAGGCCTTGGCAAGGTCCAGATAGGCTGTGTGGACCACCTTACCCTCGTCACAGCTCTGGAGACTGATTTGAAGAAGTCAATCAGGTTCAGGAGACAAGATCAGCCCTTCACGAACCCAAACTGGGTGGGGTCCAGTGTTTGAAGGTTGCCAATGTCTTTGTTTATAATTTCCATGATAATACATTCCATGGCCTTACAGATCAGTGGGAGTGGGATAACTGTAGCTGTGCACCACTCAGTGGGCACGAAGCCTGAGATGAGGCTATAATTAGACATGACACTTAGGTGAGGTGCCAGTTCATTTTGTAGTCCATGTAATACACAGTCTGAGATGTCATCTGGTCCCATGGATGCTGTATTCTTAGCTTTGGAGAGTGCATTTTTTACCTGTGTGGCCGTTATTAACAGAATTTGGCATTCTTCCGGTATTGAGATAGGCCATTTAGGGGGTGAAGTTGGCACTGAATTGATCTGCTAGGATATTGGCAATATATTTGGGATTAGTATATTTAATGCCATTCTGTTGTAGCTCAGAGCAGATCTGAGCATTGCCATTTAGATTATTGATATAGTTATAGAATGCCTTGTGGTTGTCTTTGGAATCTTTGGCAATTTTATTTTCATAACTAGCTTTGGAGGATTTTATGAGGGATCTCAGCTTCTTACTGAGGCTGGTAAGGGAGTTTTTTGAATCCTGGGATTTTCCTCTTTTTCTGCAACAGTTTCTTTCTTTTGTTGTAAAGTTTGTTTATGCATGGGACCACCAGATTGGCTTCCTTTTTTTTGGAGGAGAGCATCTTGGTTCTATTTGGGATGGCACGATTCATGAAGGAGTGGATGTGCTTGTACAGTGTCTTAGTGTAGGATTCAGCAATCGAACTTTCAGTTCCGTCTGCATGGGTGTCATGAAGTTTGTCACTTCTGACTTGAGTAGCATGAAGTTGGCTTTGGAGAAGTTTTTTATGGAGGTTTCCTCACTGGGGGGTGGGGGTGGGATGTGGATGTTAAGGGTGATTAGCTTATGGTCAAACCTGACCAACGAGGGGGTGACCATAGGTGTGGAGCATCAATTTCCCATATTGGTAATGACCAGTTCTATGATATTGGAGCCCCTGGTGGGACTATGGATTAGTTGATCCAGGGCGTTGGAATTTATGAATTCCAAGAACCGTTGGGCAAAGGTGTTGGTACACGAGTAGTTTTCCCAGTTAATGGCAGGGTAGTTGAAATCACCCAGTATTACGGTGTTTGGTTGTATCTTAATATTTTCCAGTATGTTTAGAAAGGTGTAGTGACAATCTTGGGGCATGGTGGGGGATCTGTAGCAAGCTACAATTTGGATTGCAGTCTTACTGAGTGTTAGTTGCACCTGGAGAATTTCAGACACATTGTGTTGGGCAACTAGCCTGGTGGTGTGAATATCCTTGGTGAATATGGACACTCCTCCACCTTTAGTGTTTCGGTCCTGGTTTGGTGGCCAAAAAGTGTGGTAAGAGTTTTAGCCTGGTATTGCAGGGGTTCTCTCTGGAGCCTTGAACCAGGTCTCAGTTACTGCACAGATATCGATGTTCTCCATTTTTAGGAGTGCCTCAAGAGAGTGCATTTTGAGGTTTAGACTTCTAGCATTAAGTAGCATTACCTTCAGAATTTGCATGCTTGTACCTGTTACGGTGGAGGTTTTGTCCTTTGAACTTTGCCTAAAAAAGGCACTATAGGGGTGGCAAGAACCTTAGCCAGTAACCTGAATCCCAGGGGCGACAGGTGCAGACCATCTCTGGCAAAGCATCGTGGTCTCTTGATCATGTTGTCCCAGGCAGACAGATACTGGATCCCCTTTGAATGACACCAGAAGCTTAGCCAATTGTTGAAGTCAATCATTTTGTCCTTATATTGTGGTATCATTCTGGGCAAAGGCAGGATGCTACTCAGGGCTAGGGTCATATCTGTCTGGGCCACATGATCCGAGAGCTCTTCCATGTCTCTCGTCATGTAGTCCAGGGAGGTACGTTGCAAGTCATTCACTCCAACATGGACAATGACAGACTCATATCTGTACTTGTTGTGGAGTGACTTGAGAGCATGCATTATGTGGCAGATCCTGGCACCTGACAGGCAGCTGACTGTAATTGTCTCCTTGTTCAGCCTGATGAGTGGGACATCAGTGTGCCTGACTATAGAGTCACCTATGACTAATGTGTTAAGTACGTTGTCTTGCTTTAGGGGCTGTTGCTGGGTGGCACACTGGCGTTGTGAGCTATGTGACACTTTGGTTGTGATTGGTGTTTGTTTGCATTTCAGCTTTGGAGGTCCTTGTTGCTTGGGAGGGTTACAGTTAAGGGCCTCCGCATATGTGGATTTAATGTTGCTATGTGTGGGTGTTGGTGGTGTGGGTTTAGAAGGGCTATGTGTTGCTTGAGGTGTAGTGTGGGTGTTAACCTTCTCCTCTTGACTGTCTAGCACAATCTTGGGTGGAGAGAGCTTTGCTTCCAGTTTGGCTATGGAAGTGCATCTCTCACAGGTTGTAGTGTTGGGTGGTAGGAGGAGAGGGTTGTCTGTGTACATGAGACAATTGCTGCATTGCCTCAGTATGCACAGATTCACCAGCTGGACAGGAGAAATCACTGGAAGCTGACCCTTGGACATGCCTGGTTTGGTGCTTTTTTCTAAAGTACAGGAGCTGTTTTCCCTTGCCTTAGCAAGGTACTTTGCAATTTTAGGCTTAGTGCCTATGATTAATTTCTCCTTATTAACAAGGAGAGTTGAGTGCTTGTATCAGTTTAAGGCTTCCTAGTGTTTTCTAGCAGGTATTAGAGCAAGTGCTTGTCACAGGGATACTTAAAGGTAAGATGAAAAAAAAAAGGTTTATCCTAAACACTGCAGTGTGCACTAGATAAGTTAAATGTGAAAGTAAGGCATCTATATTACGCTGTCAAAAACTCAAACTATCGACAGCGTAATAATCGACATGAAAATATCAAAACCCCTGAACATTGAACACACAAAAAAAAAAAAAAAACTCCCAAACACAACACAAATTGCTCTATGCAGGGGGTCAAGCCCCCCTGCACCCCCACACTCCCCGCTACTAAAATATACCAACTCCGAGATTGCACTACATTGCAGTAAACAGAAATCTCCCCTTACAGAGATTTCCGTTTACACAAGCAATGACTTTCACTTTTGACATTTTGGTGCCGACAATATCAGCTTCTATATTGTCGGCCTTCGACAGGGTGAAGTAGACCCGGAAGTAGGTAACCTAAGTTTTACCTGTCTAAAAAGTTAAGTTTCAGTGGAGAGTCACTATTTTTAAAATGGCAAGATAGATTGAAAGAGAGTGGTCAGTTTTGTATTCTGGTACTATGAAATACAGTAGGATGGCCAATAAATTTAACTAGTTGAAGGGGAGTGATTTCACAAAATGATAATTTTGCGCTTACTCACACAAGCCAGTGAAAGCAGAGAAGAAATTAGATATATGGTCAAATTAACAGAAGAGGCAGGCAACTAGAAAGACAGTGGTATTTAAGAACATGGCAGTAAGCAGGTGGGTGGGAAAAAAAATTCTGCCTGACTGACAAAAGACAGAGCTGTGGTCTCTTTTGAAGTTTTAATAGCAGTTAAAAGCAGAATACAAGTAAAACACAAGGTAAAGAAAACAAATCACAGTATTCAAAATATAAAAAGACAATAAAGTAGTACAAAATACAACAAATAAAAAGCAAACTAACCTTTCCTTCACAGCAAAGTGTAGCAGAGTCTGGTAAGCTTGTCTAGTAAAAGTCTAGTTGGCAATATGGAGTCACAATGGGCAAAGGATAGTGGGATACTGTATCTAATTGTGTCTGTGTTGCTTCTGCTACATGGTTTTGGTGTTAGCAGAGATATTCAGACATATGTATTGTTTTACACTGTGATGTATTATGTCATCATCAACTACTGAGAGATATACATATTTGCTCACAGTAATTTCTTGGGAAATACAAGCTCAATAAAGCTGTGTCCAGTATTGTGGTCTGCAGCCTACATATTCTTGCACAATCATGCCATTCTGGAATGGAGCTGCAGTCACTTGCTGATGGGTCTGTGTAAATGGTCCAGCACCTTGGTACTGTGGTGGCTGAGGATGCCATGCTTGTACATCTATCAACGTGAGAGAATGGCCATATCCTGCTGTGGCCATACCTCTCAGCTGTACAGATTTACACAGGTTACTCAGAGACAGTGCTCATATATCTGGTCATTTCCCCTTCACATTCTGGTTTATGAGCAGGTTTGCAGCCACCAATTCCTGTGTTTGCAGGCAGGGATAGTATGGGCACACATCAGAGTTTTAGACTTCACATACTCCATGGCATCCATGCTTCTACCCCCCCTCTGTTATTCTATCCTCTTCCTAACATTATGCAAGCAATATCTGATAAGTATCCCTATAGTTATCACTTCATCCCAGTGGTATTTCCGGGTTGGTCCACAGTTCATGCACTAGGACATGGTGGACATGCTACTGGGATTTGTCGACATGGCCTTGCATTTGTGTTCTGTGGACTGTGCTATGTCATTATTTGGGACTCCATGAGATAACATACATGGGCAGTACAGATGAGACACAGGCCTTTGACAGAGGACTGTAGGGCATTTGGTTGTGATGCAGGCCATCTGTAGCAAGCCAGTGCATTCTGTCACTCCTACAGTCCAGGCTGCAAGCCACTGGATTCCCCTAGGGTGACAGGGTAGGTGTCCAAGGTGTTAATTTCAATAGTTTCTGTCCTTGTTAATCCATTGGTGTGAATGCTGGCAGGGTGCTGCTTTCAGCTAGGGACACACCTGCATGGGACACCTCTTCAGCATGCTGCATTCTGTGGGTATTTCCATATAGAAGTGAGGGTCATATTTTACTCATTCAAACAGCAGGACTATGACCTGTGATGAACCTGTGGCTGATGGTGGGGTGAGCTGAGTGCATGTGTACTATGGAAGCTTCTTGCAGCTGACTCACAGATATATATGGGGCATTCCCCTTTTGCTGGCTTATGCTAGGACATCAGCAGTTTCTCAGTGCTTCATAACTGTCACCTTTTGTGGTCTGCTGGTGTTTGGCCAGACTACATCAGTATTCCATATTACACAGGCACCCAATGTGCTGCTAACCTGTATGTATAATTCCAAAAGTGTGTCCATTTGACAGTAACATTTTATACACTCTCTGTCTAGGTTACTTCCACCTGTGCACTGTGTGTATGTTTGGGCCCACATTCATGCCATGTCCATCTTTCATATGGTGACAGATATGACATCTGAACAATTAGTATGGATTACTGCTGGATTGTGTCTTGCTGGGATGCATTGTGTTTGGCACTGCAGTTGTTAGAACCTGTACCTGTCATCAACAGTACTGGCCATAGGCCACTGGGACACAACCTCCGTGCCTACATGCTGACCACTTTCACACAATATACAACACACAACAACCTAACACACAGAGCCCTGCATATTGTACACGTGCAACAATCTAGACTGCTAATTTGGCCAGCTCAGGTAATCTGTGCTCCACTGTTATTATACCCACACGTACATGTTACTACATTTCTACATAGGATTGTGGGGGGGGGGGCACACCTGACAGCTATAAACATTTGCTATGACTCTACTGGTATTTCAGGTACTCTGTTGGCTTCCATTTCATTCTGTATTCATACCTATCATGCAGACTAGAAGCATTTCAGTGTAGTACAGATCTTAGGTTTTATTGACCTACATTTCAGTTTCAGACTTCTTACCTTTCAGAACTAACATCCAACTGCCTGACCTGTTGTAGTCTGTGTAGGCCTGGAGGGGGGCTGTTCTCCTTTGCCATCAATTGTAGGCCTTAACACAGCCTTTCTTTGTGGTCATCTACACCTGTCATGCTGGCTGAGACTGTTGTTGGGTATGTGAGCTTCACTGACATGCATGTGTGTGTCCTATGGACACACATTTGGTCCTCCATATGTCCTGCAGTGAGATTTGTCATCTTGTCTAGTACTGCCTACTATGTTGACACCAGTATTTGTTATGGATTTCATGCTGCCCATATAGGTGTCTACTATCTGCTGCCATCCCATTCTACCACCTAATTCCCTTGCATGTTCACATCAGTACCATAGATACAAATAGCAGAACATATTACTCCATTCAGCATTTGATAGGGAGAGTGACTTACCTTGTGGCTGTGCCAGTATTGAGGATGGGGCTGGAGGGCTGACTATGTTGGATGCACAGAGTACACTCCCTATACATGGTTAAGCACAGGTAGTGTCATGTTTGGCATCCCTTTTACTGTATGTATGAGTCAGAGAGAGGTGTCATTCCCTGGATTCCTACCATGACATTGTATGTGCTATGCGTTGCCTCTTTGCCAAAGCCTGGGCATACTGGGCACACCTCCTTCTGCCTACAGGGGCAGGCTCAGGTTGTTCCTCCTCCGAGTCACTCTGTGCCTGTGCTGGCCTTGGCAATGGTGGGGGGGTGTGGCCCTGCCCCATGCAGTTCCTGCTACAGCTGTTTCTGCAGGATCATATTGTGTAGCATGACACACACAATGACAATTTGGGTACATGTAGCTGGAGAGTACTGCAAGGCTCCACTGGATATGTCCAGGCACCAGAATCATGACTTGAGCATTCCAAACACACACTCTATTATGATTCTCTTTTGTGCGTGTGCCTCATTATGGAGTTCTTGCACAGGTGTGTGTGCATTTCTGATGGGTGTCATCAGCCATGACTCCTGTGCATAACCAGCATCCCCCACTAGGTGGCCATATGAGATGTCCCTATTGGCAATCTCCGGTACAGCTGCATCATATGCCAGATGTGAGAGTCGTGATAGCTTCCAGGGCTGTCAGCACACACATTCGTTATAATGCCCTGGGCATCATGCACGACCTGGCAGTTGATGGAGGGGATGCTCTTGCGGTTTATGTAGACCCTACCCCGCCCACCGGGTGGTGCTTTGATGTGTATGTGAGTGGAGTCTATAGCACCCACTACCTCAGGGTATTCTGCTATTTGGTGGAAGAGACACATTGCTGGTCAACGCCTCACAGGTGTTGTGGAAATATATGTTCTCACTGGCATGTGCTGACATGGCATCCAGGAACTGGTGGAGTACCCCGGATGCTGATGCCTGTGAGATCTCCATGATATCCCCAGTTGGCCTTTGGAAAGTACATGTGGCTAGTATTCTTAAGCCTCCACATACCTTGGTATCCACTGGGATAGGTTCCCTCTGTTGGTTCTGTGTGTGAGGCGTGGCTGGCACAGCTCAGCAATTTGCTGTAGGAGGTCCTGTCCACCCTATAGTGCTCCATTATCTCCAGCTCATGTAGACCCTGGTAGGTTACCCTGGGTCTGTACACTCCTCTCCTTCTCCTCACTGTGGGTTGGCCATTAACATTCTCACCCTCACCACCCTCAGCGTCTTCCACATATTGATTTATGAGAGCGAAACCACCCCCTCTCATTTTGTTGCTTTTGTTAGGTAAAATTTCCCCATTTGTGTACACCGGTGGTATAGATTTTTTGTGAAAAAACAGAGGGAAAGGTGTTTGCCTAGCTTATAATAGTGTACTGGGCTGGGCTAGGCTGCTGCCTGTGTAATTGGCTGATTTTGATTCATTTCACCTGCCAGCTATGCTAGTTCTCCTTGATTACCTTCCTACTGCTGTTTTCCCTTCCCATTGCCTTCATCTTTAAGCCCCGAGGTGTGCCGCACAAACCCAGTGCTCAGGTGTGAACAGAGCTGTTATTTCCCTGGTTTATTTATTTATTTTTTTTGTTTAAAACCCGGTGTGTGGGACACACACCCATTTAGGCAATGTAAATACTGCTAGGCAACTTCAGACATATCCCCTTCCTTAGCTGTGCTTAGCTAAGGGCAAACATGGGCCACAGAGCTCCAATAAGTTTACAGCATGCATGACACACCCTTATGAAGTCATCTAGCTGTTAGGCTTACACCATGGTATTACTCCACCTGCACAGTTGGGTGCAAGCTAGTACTGAGGGGAAATCTGTAATTCAATATCATTGCCCTCATTTGCATAGGATTGACTGCTAATGCATGGTTACAAAACTGACACACAGCCTTCCCCTTAGCAACCACTATTCCATGGTCTTGTTGTGTTATGCATGCCACTGACTATTATGGCAAAATTATGATTTTTGGATTAAAAGCTTATTTCCAGATTTTTTAATTATTTTCGGGCCGATCCTGTTTGCGCACCTCTGCCTCACGCTTAAATGGCCGAAATCTGCCCCCCCCAAAAAGTTATTTTTTATAATTTTGCAACTAATTATCATGCCTATGGCCATTTATTTGGCCTTTGGCATGCCTAACCCTTCTAATAGATGCATTTTTTATGAGCTGTCATGCCTCTGTTTTGTAGTTTGCAGAAATGTATTCAGCTACTGGCTGAATACATTTCTACAGTCTACACTATTCCTGCACGGACGCCTGCCTGCTTTCTGGATCACTAATTCACCTCATTTGCATGTTTTTCACCAGCAAATGAGGTAGTTAGCATACAGGGGCTGTGTCCATGCAGGAATAGTGCAGGAGCTCCTGTGCATGTCCTGGGAGCTCATTCCTGGATCACACATCAGCCATATTGCCTGCAGCAGCTCTTGCACTATTCCTGCATGCTGTGCAGAGCTTGCTGAATCCTGGGGAATGTCTTTATACCAGATTTCCTTTATCTGGTATCAGTCCTGACTCCACACTTGACATAAACCTAGTTCAGAAAACTTGGTTAATGCAATCTGAATTGATCTTTGCTTATAAGTGAGTACATATTAGCAGAACTTGCAGAAGAGCAAAAGAGACAATAGTTATAAATCATCATCTATATCTCAACAGGCTAGAGTAGAGAGAAAAAGTTTAGAAGTTGCAAAGGCTTCCACAAACTGCGGCAATTTAAGTAAATCAAACAAAAGAAAGCTTTTTTTAATTCTCACTGATTGTGCTGTTCACAGTGTCTAAAGCCTTTATTAAGTGAGGCTCATAGCAAGCAAATAGATTATTACCCACTAACCAGCAAGTTTGCTAACAATGGACAGTTGATAATCAACAGAGGCTAAGATCACTGTATATGGGAGGGTTAATCTAACTAGGTTGATATGAGTTGCTTGTGAATGAATCACAGTGCTGTTTAGTGTCACCGTCTTTTTACTGCCACTCACCTTAATCTGCAAAGAGAAGGTAGTTATTACAGAGTAGTGGTACACAGTTAGTAAAAGAAGCTCCTTCTTCATATAATGCAGTATGTATATGATTCTGCACTTCCTTTGTGTGTAAAAAAAAATACATTCTGTGTCACTAGTTACAGAGTCCTTCTGGAAAAACTGCAGGCATGAGCCTTCATCCACAGAGCAGATTCAGATGAATTATTTCCTTCTGCAAAGCTAACTCACAGTACTGGAAGACCAAAACAATTATCCTCATGCTGTGCATGCTTTTAAAAAGGTGCAGCAGGGCTCCATAATGAGATACCATTTATTTATAATCTATACCAGTAATCTTGGCTGAACTGTATCTACCAATAGTGTACATTTCTACATAAGTAATGCATTATAAACTTAGCTGCGTGACATGAGTACTATAGAATATACTCAGCATCACAGACTGGCAGCTATGCATTACAAATGTTGCCTAATACACAGCTTACTGAAGTGTAAGGTTATCTTAGTCACCTGTGCATCATCTAGCAAGTATCTCCCCTCATGGTCCTCCTAAGAAAGATGTGAATTGATCATTTAGGCTAATATGCAGTTACAGAATCTTTTTTTTCTGGACACTAAGCTCTCGTTAGACTCAAAGCCATGAATGTCAGGAACTCATATTCCACTAAAAGCTTAAAAAATAATGAAAACAAAAAAGGGTTCAAAATCTAATGCAAATCCTTATTTCACTTGTCCACTTTGGTGTGTGGAGGGAGGGGGCAGGGTGGGCACTCCCTTAAACAAGCCAGTTTAAATGCCTTTTATAAGCGGTTACAGCTGAGGTTCAGCTTCTTCTTCTTCTGCAGGAAATGAAGTTTAAAGTTCGGAAGAAAATGAAAAGTGTAATGTTAGCTCCATTCATCCCATTTGTTGACAGTTCAAATAGTGCATACACGGTTAGCTCCATTCATCCCATTTGTTGACAGTTCAAATAGTGCATACACATTTAGCATTTGTTGACAGTTCAAATAGTGCATACACGGTTAGCTCCATTCATCCCATTTGTTGACAGTTCAAATAGTGCATACACGGTTAGCTCCATTCATCCCATTTGTTGACAGCTCAAATAGTGCATACACGGTTAGCTCCATTCATCCCATTTGTTGACAGTTCAAATAGTGCATACACGGTTAGCTCCATTCATCCCATTTGTTGACAGTTCAAATAGTGCATACACGGTTAGCTCCATTCATCCCATTTGTTGACAGTTCAAATAGTGCATACACAGTTAGTTCTAGTCATCCCATTTGTTGACAGTTCAAATAGTGCATACACGGTTAGTTCTAGTCATCCCATTTGTTGACAGTTCAAATAGTGCATACACGGTTAGCTCCATTCATCCCATTTGCTGACAGTTCAAATAGTGCATTGACAGTTCAAATAGTGCATACACGGTTAGCTCCATTCATCCCATTTGCTGACAGTTCAAATAGTGCATACACGATTAGCTCCATTCATCCCATTTGCTGACAGTTCAAATAGTGCATACACGGTTAGCTCCATTCATCCCATTTGTTGACAGTTCAAATAGTGCATACATGGTTAGCTCCACTCATCCCATTTGTTGACAGTTTAAATAGTGCATATACAGTTAGCTCCATTCATCCCATTTGTTGACAGTTCAAATATTGCATACACGATTAGCTCTAGTCATCCCATTTGTTGACAGTTCAAATAGTGCATACACGGTTAGCTCCATTCATCCCATTTGTTGACAGTTCAAATAGTGCATACACGATTAGCTCCATTCATCCCATTTGCTGACAGTTCAAATAGTGCATACACGCTTAGCTCTAGTCATCCCATTTGTTGACAGTTCAAATAGTGCATACACGGTTAGCTCCATTCATCCCATTTGCTGACAGTTCAAATAGTGCATACACGGTTAGCTCCACTCATCCCATTTGTTGACAGTTCAAATAGTGCATATACAGTTAGCTCCATTCATCCCATTTGTTGACAGTTCAAATATTGCATACACAGTTAGCTCCATTCACATCATTTGTTGACAGTTCAAATAGTGCATACACGGTTAGCTCTAGTCATCCCATTTGTTGACAGTTCAAATAGTGCATACACGGTTAGCTCCATTCATCCCATTTGTTGACAGTTCAAATAGTGCATACACGGTTAGCTCCATTCATCCCATTTGTTGACAGTTCAAATAGTGCATACACGGTTAGCTCCATTCATCCCATTTGTTGACAGTTCAAATAGTGCATACACAGTTAGCTCCATTCATCCCGTTTGTTGACGGTTCAAATAGTGCATACACGGTTAGCTCCATTCATCCCATTTGTTGACAGTTCAAATAGTGCATACACACGAGCATACCTAATGGTGACCAACTTCTGCTTTATTGCACAACACTTCCCTTCCTTAACACATCTTCTTTGCGCAAGATAAGCACCATTTGCAAGCAGATAAGAGCTGCAGTGCATTTCAGTTACTGCACCATTTCATAAATGGTGTAAGGCCTTTAACACATAGGACACACTACACAACTACAACTCAGTATCCTGTAACATGTCATTTCAAAGTGACAGAATGTACCTCCTTAGGCAGCTACCTTCTGGTATCAGTAATTCCCCACAACAGTGAGTGTTATGCACTTACTTTTTTCAGTATGTACTGCTGTACTCATAACTGAGACTACTTGTAGTGAGCACCTGGTGGTGGCAGTATGCCCTGGAACTCGTGCAGGTATCAGTCTCCTAAAATTCAACCTATTCTGTTAAACATAATAAATCATTTTGCCTAGCTTAACCTATATTTATGACTCATACTATACTTAAAACAGCTATCATTATATCAGCGAAACTTTGGTTTGCAATATTCCCTTATATGTTTTTTTCTTGGTAACTTGCAGATATTTTTATTACACTGTCAGAATGTTTTTGCTATTTATACTGTATGCTCTTATACTGCAGTAACATAAAACACCCTGATACTGACAAAGTAATAGCAGTCATGCTGCTGAACAAGAAAAACAGACAGAGAATATAAAAAAGTAGTACTTTCTGCAAAATTTCCATAATCACTGCTTTACTGTGTATATGTGAGAGGGGAAGACTCCCCTCAAGTTGACCATGCTGGATGCTGTACCCCCAGCTATACCTTGGACTAAATGGAATTACCTCCTCACAGCAGCCTTGGTGAAGTATATTTCAGATCAAGTGTTGATAAACTTTTGGCAAAACTGTAGTCAGTCGCCTGACTCAGATATTGTACTCAGTTAGTACTTTTGCTACTGAGCCTGTGACAAAGCTAGAAATTTTGATATCCGTTATAGTTTTGCATTTGTCCATTTTAGAGAGATTGCACTGGGCAGCTGTACAACACTAACTTTCATAATGGAGCCCTTCCTGCTAAAATAAATGAAGTAATACATGCATGCATACATACATACATGCATGCGATAAAATAAGTTATCATGAATGTCAGACAAAAACACTACATGTTTGAAAAACATAAAAAATAAAGAAGATTTAGCAGCGCATATTGTTTGTTGGGGTGGGATCTGTGACCAAGAACCAAAAAGCTGAAGATTGGTTTTGTGATGATGCATCCTATTTCATTTTCCTGGGTAACATAATCTATAGTATTATGTCCTTTATTAAAAAAGACTTAATTCATTTCCTTTCCTCGGGAGTTCTCATTTTGTACTGTACACAGCTTGGTCCTTTGGATTCCTGTTGAGTGATGACTTGAGATTTGAGATTTAACTTGTCAGCTTCTACTCAAGACAAACCTTTCTTGCTTAAACAAGTATTTAGCAAGACAGACAACTGGCAAGAAGGAATGCAGAGCTCTGCTATTTTCACTGGTCTGCTGTCATGCACTCTGCAATGTATATGTGTGTGTGTGTGTGTGTGTGTGTGTGTGTGTGTGTGTGTATATATATATATATATATATATATATATATATATATATATATATATATCATATCCATTGTGATAGGGAAAGGAAGATTTCTTTTTTTTAAGAAAAAAAAAATTGAAGAGACAGTTTCAAAAATAACTTCTCTATGGTCATCTTAGTTAGAATCATGAGCAGATTTTGTGCATAAAAGTTTGTTTCATATAAGATAAATGCATCTTTTGAGTCTGCTTTGTTTTGACCACATCGTGTCAGAGCATGTGACAAATAATGAATGTGTATATTATTAATATTGATGTAAAGCTGCGCTGCTGTCCTTGCTATGGCAACCCTTTGATCCTGAAATGATAATGCTAATTCTGCCAAACAATAACGTCCTTCCTGCCAGTAATTGAAAGTTTGTCAGTGATTAGTATGGTAGCGCTTGTCTAACTGACTGTTTATAAAGAAGACAATTAGCTGAGAAGTTGCCTGGGAGAAAATCTGATTGCTCTTTTAGGGATGAATTGTTTAGACTTTGCAATGGGTAGTTGAAGAAAACACATTTAAAGCTAATACTTTACAGAAATAATAAAAGCAAGCCAGGGGAGATCAGCTACTTGGATTAATTTCTCAATACTGACACTACAATGCAACAGAAAGGGGTGCTGCAGTTCTGAGCCTGATGTTCTTCAGATGAGGCAATAAGCTGAAGTCTCATCTGTCTGAGCTGGTGGCAGCTCAGGTAGATGTAAAAAAATTCCATGGCTTTAATAAAAAAAAATGGCAGAAGTTTCCCAGGGTCCCCCCAGATTTCCCCTAGTTAAAATGAATACTGCGAAGACTGGTCACAAAGAGTGAAGAAGTGAGTGAGTAAATAAATAAATACAATTTATGGATTAACAGTGATGAAACAATGAAAATTAGGGGCAATATAAGGAAATATTTCTTCATGGAAAGAGAAACAGATTATTGCAACAGCTGACATTATGAGGAAATGTCTGAAATAAGATTTAGATTAGCATGAAACAGATAAAAATAAGCTATGATTGTAAGAAAGTGCAAGGTTACAACAATCTGTCATAAAAGCAGCACATTATAAAAATAATCTAAGGTCTTACCTTACTCAGTGGTATTACAATAGACAGGAAAAATGGGTGTGTAAGGGAGAAAATTATTTTTTTTTTGGATTTGTTGATGTCTATTAACCGCCATGATGGTTTTGTGCAGCAAATGGCATGGCCTGTGTGATTGACAAGCCAGGAGTCGGTGATGCAATATGCAAATATGGCAAGACTGACACATAATGCAGATTTGCTAGTGACATGCACACATTGCTTCGTGATTAGTGTTTAGTGTATTTCAGGGTAACACTTAAATCCTGTCAAAACTTTCCTCTTGTGGTCCAAAACTCATTGAACCCATTTTAGACTATATAATACATATATCAAGATTTTAAATACTAAATGAAAAATATACAGCCTAATATAAAAGTAACTGCCGTGTGAAATGTTACACAAGCTGAGCATACAAAATAACATGTCATCAAAATGAAATACAGTTAGATCAAAACTGGAAAATAAAATCTGCCACTTTCACTCAGAACTGTTATTAATTACACTATGCGCCTTAAATCAAAGTATGCCTCTAATAAAAATATATATAAATAGAAAATTCACCCCGGGGATCACTTCTGTGGCATTGCTTGACAGGGACACAGGAAAATAATTTTCTTGGGTGGCGAAAGCCAGGGAACCATTTTGGCTAGGCTTATATAGGCCCCAGGACCAATAGCCTAGTACCTACCTATGAACCTATGAACTTATGAACCTATAAGAGCAGAGCCTTCAGTAGTCACACTGTTGCCTTCTCAAGTACAAAATACATCACCTTATGCAGCATTTGCAAACTAAATGCTGCATATGTCTTTATCTATGTGCCCGTAAAACAGTTATCATTAATTATGTAAATAACTAATCCAAAATGAGGTTAAGGCAGGAAAGCGGCAGGAAGAAATTAATCTAAAGCTCTTAGGATATGTGCTTTAGTCTAGTAGCCCTGTAGTAAAGTATGGGATCTACAGAAGTAAAAGAGTGTGTGTGTGTGTGTGTGTGTGTGTGTGTGTGTGTGTGTGTGTGTGTGTGTGTGTGTGTGTGTGTGTGTGTGTGTGTGCGTATACACAGATCTAAAATCACCTGACAGTGAATGATTTTATTTGACTTAAACCTTTCACACAATGGTATCTTCTTAATGCTTACTGATAAAATACTGTTGGCCATGTGCCAATATCTATGTGCCTGCAAAACATTTACCATTACTTATGCAACTGTTAGGTAATGCCTTTTTTAAAATATTACACGTCAGTCTTTTCTTTCTGGCTATCTTTTTTTGGAGGTAGGGGTTGTAAATGAACTGCTGCAATATTTTCTTGAACTGATATATGTAGTGCAAGCAAACCTCTATCTTTATATGTCAAAGAAACGTACCAGTACATTTAACTTCTGATACAAGTAAATGTGCTTGTGTAATTTTCGATACTGTGAATTAAAAGAAATGTCAACTGTGTTCTGATTTGTCCAGTGGCATGCATGTAGTGTCTGGTGTACAGATGGAAAGCATAATCATCAGTGTTGTATTTCTAATGCACAGACTTTAAAATTGATATACCAGAATGAAGTGATGGGAATGGAATGTTTGGCTAATAAATCACTAAGTACAGGCAACTAAGCAAAAAAGAGGGACCCTGCTTTTGAAGACTTGCTTTCATGGATTTATTCTTTGATTATTTCATTACTTAAGTTGTTGAAGTTTCACAGTCTCAACACAATGAGTATTCATGTCGGCCACAAATTGAAGAAATATTTATTCATGAGTGTTCAGTGACATTGTCGTGATCCTGGGTGATAGGGAGGTTTGGACAGGGCTTGCTACTTCACATCTGGGGGGTTAATAAACATCAACAAAATCTTTTTTTTGTACACTCATCAGTAGTAAGAAGCCTAAAAGTGCACAGTACAGCTGCAGTGTCATGAAAATTCTACTGTATATTCCCCCAATAGCGCTGGCAGTGTGACACACTGGTATTGTTTCATAAACGTCACAGCAGTTACAGCGTTCTATATCCACATATGGTGGGAGATGCATGCATATCTAAATAAAAAACACCTGCACAGTGTTATTAATGTTAAGAAGAACAACCTACTTGTGAATGACAGACAGAATAAAGAAAGTCAGCTAATAACAAGATGTTCTAGTAGTGTGTAGACAAGGAAGCAAAGAGGACCAAAACAATGCAAGCAGCATACAGCAGCATACACTGCACTAGATGGATTTCTGTGTGTCACAGTCTTAAGTCTGCCAAAGGCATTGTAGCAGAATAGCTTTTTTTCTTAGCAATTTCTAAACAGACTTACTGTTTGGGGTCTTTGGCAATGAGACATCTGTTTTATAAGTCCTCCCAGTCTCCCAACTATCATATCTCACTGTTTGCCTTACCCTTTGGATTTAATGGGATTTGAATGCAGAGAGGAGAGGAGAGGAAGCCCAGATCATTACAATTGCTGGCCATGGGGGTTTGCAGATTGTTGTTGTAGCCTATCCTTTTCTCATGTGTGATGGGCCTGTTTGTTTGATGGATGTTGTACAATGGTTATATAGAGGTAGCAGCCTCAAGTAAGAAGCAATGCACCTCACTTGCCATGCACATTTCATTAGATTGTAGGCTCTTTCTTTATCAGTGGTGTCAGTTATAATGAGAAACGGTGAGATTAGGTACACACCAAAATGCCAATGTACCCTCTGATCTGAGATAGAGCAGGAAAACATCTCTTCATTCCCTATTAACTCCAATCTGTTGCTTAGATGCCTAAGCAGTTCATCAAACTCAGGGTGACCATGTCATAGTTAAGGTTTTATCCCTTTATCCCTTTATAGCATAGAGGTGACCCCATAACTGAACAGTTAGAGCAAGTTGCATATAAGATGGTGTGATGCTCTTGCACTGACCCAGTAATCAATGAGCCTCAGTCCTCACCACTGGCAACAGTGAGGGACATACACAATGGGAGGATGGCAAGTACACCCACCGTAAAGTGTAATTTCCCTTAAGAGCACACAGAGATCACAGTCAGTCTGGAGCTGGTCTCTCCCTCTTTCTCCAGATCTCCACTGAGACTCCCCACTGGCATAGCTATAAAGCCAAGACCTCCAGCACCCTCTCTGTCCAACTAGTGCTTCTTGTCTCTGCCCAAGTAGCTGATACACACAGACTTTGAGATTTTAATTTATATACACCCCCCCACACACACACACACACCTGGGGAAGGCTGGCACAGGTTTCGTAGCTATGACCCCTTCTGCCCAGACTATAAGGCAGTTATCACTGCCACCAACCAACTCTTTATCACCTAGGCTCTTACAAAGGGTGTCCAATCCTACTGTGTAATGTTACTATTATCCAAATGGTAGTTTTGACCAAGAGCAAGGCTATTTAAGAGTGGCCTGTGTAGTGTTACCAAATACATATGCAAGTACTCTTAAGAGCTTAAATATGTCTCACAAATATCAGCCACAAAGATAGGTTTAAATATATTTAATAATAAATAATAAACAAACAAGACAATACTCAGTCCACAAACACAGTTAATTCAGAGTTCAAAATCACAGGAAATATATTAAAACAACATTGCAGGATAATCTCATATCAATACAGAAAATATCTAGACTAATCTTTACTATATTTCTGTCTATATCTAAAAGAGATGTTATGCCCTAAATCTTACTTACAGAGCAACACACAGACAGAAGTGCAGATGATGATGATGAGTAGATGTTCTTCTAGGTCCAATACAAAATACAAAATGAACAGTCTCTCTCTGAGAGAGTTCTTAAATTAATATCACATATTACTGCTGGGTCAGCTTGGATGACATCACTCTTTGTCACCTGCATTCAGTTCCCAGGCTAAACAGAAACTTAACAGAATTTAACACCTCTGTGTGACAAATACATATCTCAGAACTGTCCAGCTGCTAGGAAGTCATAAAGCAATGAAACGCTTTTTACATTTTAAACCTAGTAACTACTTCTCTCCAAGACAATAGAAAAAACGTCTAGCTCTAGACATCCTGTCTCCTTGCTGCATTGAAACTAACATTTACAGCACATAGTAAAAAACTTAATTTCAACTTATTTTCTTGAAGTTTTGTAAGTTAATC
Source organism: Protopterus annectens (assembly GCF_019279795.1). Taxonomy (NCBI): domain Eukaryota; kingdom Metazoa; phylum Chordata; order Ceratodontiformes; family Protopteridae; genus Protopterus; species Protopterus annectens. The sequence goes on from NC_056736.1 coordinate 535,895,623, forward strand.
TTCTTTGCTCCAACAGAGTATGCTGTGGTTACATTTTTGAAGCTCAGTACATAACATACAGTTCTGTATAAATCATATCAATATTCACAAATGACATAGAATTATTTACAAAATTCAAAATAGCTGGGCTGGCAATGTCACATTTCTTCCACCCTGAAAACTCAAGCTAGTTTTTCAAGAGCCCTTACAGAAACATTACTTGAGAGGGTTGAGCCTATCTGCGAATATCTTACCCCATTCCCTGTCTTGAGACCCCACTGTGGTGCTGCATTGTCATATTATATGCATCCCTAGGCTCCACCTTAGTAATTTGGGATTTTCCTGGCCGACTCTCTGTAGCTGTAGATGCCCCTCAGACTCCTCCTGCCTTGTACTGCAAATACTTAGCACAAGGGCCCCCCTGTCATGGTAAGGCTTCATCATGTTAACATGGTACAGTTTGTGCCCCTGCCTCCTGCCTAGCAGTTCTACCATGAGGTTAACATCACTGACCTTCCTTACCACCTTACAGGATCCCTCCCAAGCTACCTGCAGCTTGTTGTGTCTGACAAGAATGAGAACCATTACCTGCATACTCTCTAGCTTGAGCATTCCTGTCATACCAGACCTTTTTCTGCTGTTGGGCTTCTGCCAGGTTCTCCTCAGCCAAGCCCATGAGTTCCCTGAGCCTTGTCCTGAGGTTTAGGACATATGCCACAACAGACTCCTTGTGGGATTCACACTCATCCTCCCACTCATCTCAAATCAAATCTAGAGGTCCCCTCACCCTATTCCCATACAGCTACTCAAAGGGTGAAAAACCTGTGGATTCCTGGAGGACCTTTCTGTAAGCAACAGACAGGGGAAATTTTTGTCTCACTCCCTCTTAAACTGATCTGCAAATGCCTGTAGCATGGACCTGAATGTCGAGTGTAATCTCTCTACAAGACCATTAGTCTGGGGATGGTAGGGGGTGGTCTTTAGGTGCTTCACCCCACAGTTCCTCCACAGACAAGCCAGCGCAGGGCTGACATGAAATTAGCAACTCTGTCAGTCAGTATTTCTTTTGGAAAACCTATCCTTCTGAAAATCTCTAACAAAGCATTTGCCACCTTTTCTGCCTCAATAGTTGACAGAGCCACTGCTTCAGGGTAGCTGGTAGCATAATCTACTACCACTAGGATATACTTTTTCCCTGTGAAATTGGGGTACTCAGAAGCCCCACAATATCCATAGCTACCCTCTGAAATGGCTCCCCAATCACAGGCAAAGGCATCAAAGGAGCTTTCACCTTGTCTCCTGCCTTGTCTACCTTTTGGCACTGCTCACAGGTCCTGCAGTACCCTGTTACATCTCTGGAAATTCCAAGCCAATAAAAGTTCTGCATAATATGTCTCTTTATATGTTTTATGCCCATAAGACTGGCAAAGGGAATATCATGGGCTATGGCTAGAAATGTCAGATGGTAGACTGTGGGCACCACTAACTGCTGTATTCTCTTACCCTCTAGCCCTACCTCATGGGTCCACTCTGTATACAATAACCCTTTGTCCCAGTATACAGATTCCCCCTTCCCTTGACAATCAGGTGCCTCACTAGCTACCTCCCTCAGGCCTTGTAATGTAGGGTCTGAGAGCTGAGCCTGTCACATCTCTGCCTTTTATAACCCTTCCCAGCTCCTTTTCACAGGAAGTCCGGTATTCTCTGACAGCGGTGCCTCACTGTCAGCCTGGGTACTACTACTCACCTCTGCTCTTGCAGTCACTCTGTCCAAGGGAACATCAGTACCCACAAGCAGCTGTGGCTCATCTTTAGTCTCACTGCTACAGGGTAGCACCCTCCCTGAAGTAACCATCTCACTAGTCCTGGCTGCAAGTGTGCGATCTGTCTGGGTCTCCCCAGGCTACCAAACCCACATGCTTGTCTCCAAGCCTGACTGCATGTAACTGCATGCACACTGGGTAGTGCATTATCAGAATCATTCCCTATCAGGACATCTGCAGGGATATCTTCAAACACACTTACTTGCTTGCTTCCTTTTCCACCATCCCATCAAGGTGAACCCTAGCCAAATATTTGGAATGGGGTTCCTCCTAAAGTTCTGACTGGAGTAGACTGCCCAAGCATGAAGTGCTCCTCTGTAACCATTTCAGGCTTCACGATGGTTAGGTCAGAGGCTGTGTCTCAGCAGTGGTGTTTTTCCCATCCACTAAGATAGGATATAAACTCTTGTGGTAGTTTGGTACCCTTGTTGTCTTTGGACAACTTAATATTAGCATTTTGTCACTCCCACTTTCTGGCTGTCCCACTTATTGTTTCCCACCTTGCTTTCGTAGACATCTATATGCTACATGGCCCCACTGGTTGCATTTAAAACATTTAACCCTTGGTCCTGGACATGTACCTGGACTAGTGGCTTCCCCTGTTACTGGCAGACTCTGTTAGGGGAGTCTGGGCTGCCCACCATGGGTTCCCTTAGACCCATGAGCAGCACTGGGTGCCCTTTTCCTGTGCAGTGATGCCCTGATTTCTAGGTATAGGTCTCCCTTCTTCCCAAACTCATCTGCAGTATTGCATTGTCTATCAGCTAACCAGATTCTCATGTCCTTAGGCAAAGTGTTAAGGGCTTGTTCCCTCACAAAAAAGTCTGCTAGACCTTCAAAAGTGGTGACCTGACATCCACTCATCCACCAATGAAAATAAGTGCTTACTTCGGCAATATATTCACGCACACTTTCATTTGCCTTGCGTCTATGCTCACAAAATTTATTTCTATAAGCTTCAGGTGTTAACTTAAAACATTCTACAAGACAGCTCTTTGCAATATTATAATTTAAGCAATCAGTATCAGACAACTTAGAAATAACAGTTACAGCTTTACCATGGAGTAAGAATGTCAGGAACCATACCCAGAGCCCTTGGTCAACATTATACTGTTTACATACCCTCTCAAACATATGACTGAAACTATCAAGATTATCCCCTTCTGTAAACTGTGGAAGAAATGTACTGACCTTTGTTGCTTCTGGGGTTTGGTTACTCCCTTTCCCATTACCTCCATGATTCTGGCAAGGAGTCAGCTTCTCCTTTTCATGTTGCCTCTGCCTTTCCTTCTCCTCAGCCTCTATATGTTGCAGTTCTTATTTTCCTCAGCCTCTAGACATCTCAGTTTCTCATTTTCCTCAGCCTCAAGATGTCTCAGTCTCTATTCAGCTTCTATTTCCAAACACTTGGTCTCCAGTTTAAGTCTCTTTAAATCCAGATGGATTTTTAAGTCCTCTGTGAAAAGGTTGAGCTGTCCATTTTCTGAGAGTTGTACATTTCCAAGGCCAGATTGGTTGTCCTCCTGATTGCTTGTCTGCAATGTAGCTCTGCCCAAATCTACAATCATTTCTGCTTTAGTCAGGTTGGCATGCACCAGTCCTTTAGCCTGGCATATCTCAGCCAACTGGCTCTTTGCCAGCTTGTCATACTAGTCTGCTGATATGCTTGTCTGCTCTCCCTGACTAAGCTAACATAAAATAAATACATAAATAAAACAATTGTGATATGAACTCAATGTTCACTGCATGGCTGATTGATAGTACAAACACCTTCAGTGATCACTGTACACAGGCTATAGGAATTCAATATCCACACCACTACAAGCCAATTAATATGTGATGTGGCTATCTCATCACTGTCAACCAATTAATATGTGAGGTAGATATCCCACCACTGCCAACCAATTAATATGTGACACCCCTGCACTGGCCCAGTAATCAAGGAGCCTCAATCCTTACCACTGGCAACAGTGAGGGATGTACACAATGGGAGGATGACAAGTACACACACAGTAAAGGGCAATTTCCCTTAAGAGCACACAGACATCACAATCAGTCTGGGGCTGGTTTCTCCCTCTTTCTCCAGATCCCCTAATAAGACTTCCCACTGGCACAGCTATAGGGTTAAGATCTCAGCCGTGTGGCCAAGCCAAGACCTCCAGCACCATCTCTGTCCAACCAGTGCTTCTTGTCCCTGCCCAAGTAGATCACACACACACACACACACACACACACACACACACACACACACACACACACACACACACACACACACACACACACACACACTTTGAGATATGATTTATATACAAACACACACACACACACCTGGGGAAGGCTGGCACAGATTTACTAGCTATGCACCCTTCTGCACAGACTATAAGGTAGTTATCAATGTAACCAACCAACTATTTATCAGCTACTATAAGGCCCTTACAAAAGGGTGTCCAATCCTATTGTGTAATGTTGCTATTATCCAAATGGTAGTTTTGACCAAGAGCAAGGCTATTTAGAAGTGGCCTGTACAGTGTCACCAAATACATATGCAAGTACACTAAGAGCTTAAATATGTCTCACAAATATCAGCCACAAAGATAGCTATAAATAATAAATGAACAAGACAATACTCAGTCCACAAACACAGTTACTTCAGAGTTCAAAATCACAGGAAATATTTTAAAACAACATTGCAGAACAGCGTCAGATAAATACAGAAAACATCTAAACTAATTTTTACTATATTCCTATCTATATCTGAAAGAGATACTATGCCCTAAATCTTACTTATAGACCAACACACAGGCAGACGTGCAGATAATGATGAGTGGATGTTCTTCCTTGGTCTAAGACAAAAACAAAATGCACAGTCTCTCTCTCTCTGAGGGAGTTCTTAAAAGTAATATCACATATTACTGCTGGGTCAGCTTGGATGACATCACTCTTTGTCACCTGACTTCAGTTCCCAGGCTAAACAGAAACTTAACAGAATTTAACACCTCTGTGTGACAAATACATATCTCTCAGAACTGTGCAGCTGCTAGGAAGTCATAAAGCAATGAAACACTTTTTACATTTTAAACCTAGAAACTACTTCTCTCCAAGACAACAGAAAAAACTTCTAGCTCTAGACATCCTGTCTCCTGGTTGCATTGAAACTAACTTTTATAGCACATCATAAAGCACTTAATTTCAACTTATTTTCTTGTAGTTTTGTAAATTAATCTTCTATGTTCCAGCAGGGTATGCTGTGGTTACATTTTTTGAAGCTTAGTACATAACATACAGTTCTGTATAAATCATATCAATATTCACAAATGACGTAGAGTTATTTACAACATTTCAGATAGCTGGGCTGGCAGTGTCACAGATTGGAGGACCCTTTACTATATGAGATATTCTGCTGCTGAAACATCCATTGTGCACTGTTAAAACATTTCCAAGCATTGCCCACTAGTAGCAAGAATCGTAAAGGTGCACAGTACAGCTGCAGTTGCTGTGAAAATGCCTCTGCATAGTACCCAATTGGTGTTGGCTGTGTATTACACTAGGAAATTATTAACTCTTTCATTTTGTAACCCATAATATGGCCCTTTGGATCGTTTTTATATTCTTCACTGCTTGACATATCTGCTACCATCTGGTGAACTTCTTGAGTTGCATAAATATCACCACTGTAACAGCAAATTTTAAAATGATAGCTTTTGCATGAATGGAGATTTTACTTAAGGGATACCCACAGCTGTGGCTATAGTAATCTTACTTAGGTATGTCACTCATTTGACCAAACTGTATTAAAGCTTTTGTGGCAATAAAGAGCTAAATGCTAATATTCTAATCTGGTTTAGATCACAATAAGTGGTGCTAAATCCTGAAAAATCCAACATTCTAGTGCTGCAGGCCAGTGGGCTCAAGTAATTTACTACTCAGATTGCTCTCAGTCATAAAACTGGCATATTTCAGAGTTCTGTTTAATAGTACTGAACCGGGATCTTGGATTTTTCCTGGGCTATGTGCTGCTGGAAGATCCAAGTGCTACCAACAGAAAAATGTGACTTGTACTAAATAGTGAACTCACTAAGATTCATACACAGATCTCTTCTAGACTCTGAGACTATAATTCCCTTTATTTGCAATGACAAAAGCAAAGTTATGCTTACTTTTGTGATCAATTGGATTCTATAGTGTATGTGAGTGAGAAAAACAAATGGAACATGCACATACCATTTGCTCTCTCTCTCTCTCACACACACACACACACACACACACACACACACACACACACACACACACACACACACACACACACACACTATAGACTTCAGCCTTCATGAAGGATAAAGAGAGGGTAGTAGCACTAATTCCCTTGCACAAAGGTAGGACTTCAACAGACCTAGGCAATTATAGACCCATAAGTCTAACCAGTCTCACCTGTAAGGTTATGTTAATAACCATTATGAAATTAACATACGAGAATATAGGTAAACTACAGACTATATATCCAAACCACTTCATATTGATCTGCCTACTTAAGCTGGTCTTTGAGAAAGTTATTGAAGCAATAAATGAGGGCAAAACAATGCAAACCACATATCTAAACTGTACAAAGGTGTTTGACATCATCCCACACTCCGGTATTGTAGATAATCTCTCGCATTGAAATTCAATGGATAAAAAACTGGCTCACAAACAGAACTCAGGCAGTTAAGGTGGGTAGCTGTACCTCCTCCAAAAGACTTGTCACTAGTGGTGTACCCAAGGGTTCAGTTCTTGGCCCATTCCTCTTTGCCATTTACTGCACAAAGGTCAAATGTAATGGTAAGGATTTTGGGCTGACCAAGTCTGCTGATAACTGCAAACATGGTGTATTATAAACTCCCTGAGGACACCAAGAACCTCCAAGAGGGCCTGTCCAGACAAATAACTGGCATCAAAACCATAGACTAAAACCAAATGCCAAGAAGTCTATAACCATATCCTTCAACAAGCATGACTCACCTTGTAACTCTCACATTTACAAGACACCCCTGAAAACTGATCACATAATTAGGATCATAGGATCATACGATCATAGAATATTAATAGACTATTAACCAGGAGGTCATTTTAAGCCTAGCTATTTCAACCCAATGTAATACCATATAAGTGCTATTCAATACCCAAGATTGCATTTAGTGATGACTGTCTATGTCCAGGAGGGTTGTGGGCATTATTCCTCGTAAGAATTTATGGTGCCCCATCCACTTGTTCTGGTTCCTTTTGAAGAGTGTCATAGAGGTGTTCTTTTTCACATGAATTGGTAGCCTGTACAAAAGACATGACAGTTACTGGGAAATAAATCTGTCCCTCCAGAATGCACTGTTATTAAGAAGTCCTTTTTCACTGCACATCTTGTATCCAGATCCAGGGATGGAGTTGTTACACTGCACTCTGCACTTACACATTTGTCTGTCTGTATACTGCCATACTCCATTTCTTCCTCTGCTTTTATATCACCTTTCCTTCCTCTTTTCTCTGTTTACATGAGAATGGAGACCCTATCCTCACAAACAAATGGATGCCTTAGCTCCCACTGCAGCCTGCATTCTCTCATATATTGTCCTGGTTTATGTCCTTATGCTTGCAACCTTCTGTCATTTCTAACTTTCCTATACACCCTCTTTCCTCCCCTTTTCTGCATGTGACAGCTATCTGTGTATGTGAACACAACACATTTGCTAGCATGTGCAGTATTCTCTCTCTCTCTCTCTCTCTCTGTATATATGTGTGTATATATATATATATATATATATATATATATATATATATATATATATATATATATATATATATATATATATATATATATATATTATATACACTGCTTTATTTACATATGTATATTTCTGTGAAGTATCATTTTAGTTCTTGCGAGATTTGCACAAGGTGACTTGTGTCCACAACACACACACATACACACACACACACACACACACACACACACACACACACACACACACACACACACACACACATATATATATATTAGCCAAAGCCATCAGGCATTTCAGTGAGAGAGAATTGTTTGAGGTCATTGGCTGACTGAGGTCACCTGGACTACAGCTTAGACTAAGCACCTCATTGGTTCTTTTGAGATTTCTTTCTTAAAAGCTGTCTCAGGTTTCAACCTTCTGTTACCTAAGAAGTTCAGTTGTGAAAAAAAAAAAAAAAATTATCTGCTTTTACTGTATTTGTGTTTCTTCCTACTTTATTTTGCTTTTGCGTCATCTTAAAAGTACTCAATTGTATTTATTACTGCTTGGTGTAACTCATTCTAAGCCTTTTAGTTTAAGCACTTGGGCTTCAGACCAGTTGTTTTACATTAAGAATATTTGTGGTCTGCACTGTAGTGGCAGAACAGGTAGCTTACATCCTTCTAAGTTGGGAACTGCTGATTGAGGGCTCAGTGTCTGTTATTCTAAAAGTGTATTAATTCTGGTTTAAGCACTTGGGCTTCAGGCCAGTTATTTTACATTAAGAGGGTTCATGGTCTGCACTCTTGTGGGAGGAGAGGCTGGACTCTGCCCTTCTGAGCTGGGAATTTCTGGTTAAAGGCTTATAGTGCCTGCATATTTGAACTGCTTCTTACTGAAATTGGTACACCTTGTTTGCTGTAGCATAGACTAGATCCAGGCCTGCTGAATCTAGCTTTGTTTGTATAACTTGAGCACTAATCCAGGCATTCTTTAAAGTATTCAATTGTATTTATTACTGCTTGGTAGTAACTTGATTAAAGTGTAGCTATCATTCTAAGTCTTTGGATTAAGCACTGGGCTTTCAGACCAGTTGTTTACATTAGGAAGGTTTGTGGCCTGCACTGTGGTGGCAGGACAGGCTGATTGAGGGATCAGTGTCTGCTATTCTAAAAGTGGATTAGTTCTGGTTTAAGCACTTGGGCTTCAGGCCAGTTATTTTACATTAAGAAGGTTCGTGGTCTGCACTCTTGTGGGAGGAGAGGCTGGACTCTGCCCTTCTGAGCTGGGAATTTCTGGTTAAAGGCTTATAGTGCCTGCATATTTGAACGGTTTCTTACTGAAATTGGTACACCTTGTTTGCTGTAGCATAGACTAGATCCAGGCCTGCTGAATCTAGCTTTGTTTGTATGCTTGTTTGTACTTATTTCCTTGTTTCACTTGAAAGAAAGTTACTGTTTGTCATTTTTGCATTTAAGTTAGCTATAACACATTGCATTTAAGTTACCTGGCACTTGCTCACTAAAGCATAAGTCAGCACTAAAAAATTAAAAGCACTACACCCTCACAAACTCCCCTTGAGTACCTTGTTCCCCATTGACCCTTTTTTTTCAATTATAAAGGAATTCCCAATACTATTCTAGCATGTCCAAAGGTCAGTTGTCAATCTCCTCTCCAGTCCAGCTGGTGAATCTGGGAATCTTGAGGCAATGTTATAACTGCCTCATGTACACGGACAACCCTCTCCTCCTCCCAACAAATTCCAACACATGCGAGAGATGCAACCATAAAGCCAAACTGGAGGCTAAGCTCACTCAACTCAGCACTGGCGTAACCAGTCAGGAGGAGAAGGAAACCACACTCACTACAATTCCAGTCTCACATAGACCTACCACGACAGCAAACCAAACACATAAACACACAAAAACATACTCGGAGGCTCTAAATAAAGATCTGCCTGAGCAGCAGAGACCTCCAAAGCAGACACCCAAGCAACCGCTACCCCAAAACAAAACACGTGCAACACATAGCTCACAAAGCCAGTGTGCCGAACAGTCACAGCCCTTAAAGCTAAACAACACACCTGATACACTTGTAATAGGTGACTTTATCGTCAGGCACACTGACGTCCCGCT